>NC_051448.1:1362939-1421445 GCF_001649575.2 Kryptolebias marmoratus | reverse complement strand
GAGGATAATCAGGTAAGTGGAGACAGGTGACAAGATTAACAGGCTTTGACAGGTGTGAGTGGGCGTGACAGGAATGCAGAGGGAGAAATAGACTGAGGAGGAATGAGGAAGTGAAAAAACACGAGAACAGAAACTAAAACACAAACCAATAAACTAAAACAGAAGTAAAACAAAACACAGGAAAAAACCCAAATCACCACAGTAATTAGTTGTAGAGGCACAACCAATGATTACATTTCGCCAAGTTTCATTAAAATCCATCCACTGATTCTGTGAAATTGATTGTGTTATAATTATTTTAACAATGATAAGCAAAAGAAGTGAAGGGCTTAAAAATGATAAAAGGTTTAAATTGAAATGAAATAAATTAGCAGCCCAATCAAAGCGTCTGACCTCTGATCCATTGATCAGTCCTGGACGTTCCTCCCTTCGCTCCACTGCTCGTCCCTCGTCCCTCGTCCCTCAGACGTCCTCTCGCCGCTCTGCCAGCACGCATCACCTTCAACACCGAGCAGCTCAGGAGAGGACGAACGCCGGGCTGTGAGTCAGGCCTCACAACGCTAACGAGCATCAGAGTCCAGTTTGAAGCCTGGAGGGTTCGAACCGTTCGACCCGGAGAGCAGAGAGGATCCAGAGAACCGCAGCAGGGACCCACTTCAGCAGAGGACAGAGGATAATTACAAATATGATGCTTTTAATTATCATCTTCACTTTAAAAACTTTACTTCTGTTCTGATTGATTCCAGCAACTAAATCTCATCAATTCATCAAAAATAACTCATCACTGTCAACAATCATGACCTTCTGATGTTAAAATAAACCTCAGTCACATTTTTTATTCACAGTAAAACCAGAGTTTGTTCCGTAGTCGTCTCTGTAGAGACTGCATAAAGTTCCTGCAGGTTCAGGAGGTTCGGCTCTGAACGTTTTATCTCTCCGAGCTGCGACTGATGGAGGCTGGTTGTTGAACGAGGAGAGAGTCTGCAAAACGTCTCCAAACCTTTGAGGGGGGGTCTCACTGTCCCTGAAGTTTTAACATTAAATTTTCTTTCAAAATCGTTGCAGAGTCATCGGGGGCCTCTCAGATCTTCTCGGTTTAGTTTCTGTAAATACTCGAGAGCCAGAGGTGTGTTTGGCTCTCCTCCGAGGCTCCAACTGATGATAAATCCTAATTATTAAATCATAAACCTGCTCCAAACCCGACTTTTCATTCCTGAAGTGTCCTCCACTAAATCAAATCAGAAACGTGGCTGCGGCTGTTGAGGTCGACAAAATAATCTGCATGGCGTAGAAAACCAAAAATACTGTGATTTTCAAAAACTGGCAGCCTAAAAATTGTTGGTCCCAAACACTCAGAGTTCAGTCAGACCACCTCGTCTCCATCGGTCCCAGAAAGAGACACCACCTTAAACAAGTTTTCTAACACATTAATCTTTAGTTTGTCCTCAGACAGTCCAGCCTTCCTCCCGTTCCTGCGTCTGATGAAGACAACAGGAACAACTGAACCTGCGTGTTCAGGACAGAGTAAATACGTTTTCCTCCTCAGAGGAATCCAGACGGTTTCCTCTCCTTCACCTCCTGCGTTTTCATCTTTCCTCTCTCCATCCTCTTCCTCCCTCCTGTCCGTCAGTCTCAGTCTCATGTCCACACTTTAGTCAGCTTTAATCACCAGCCTCCTGTCTTCAAACCGGCAACGCAAACAATCTGAGATCATTTAAATAATTGAAGTAATGATGTTTCTAAAAGTCGACATCCTGTCTGAGACGTGGAAGCTTCTCTTCAGTTTATTCCTTATTTTTAAACGAGTCGGCTCTCAGTGCTGATGGAGGCACGCCCCGGGGACAGATTAGGACGAGCCTCGGAGGATAAAAACAGTCTGTTAAAGACTTCAGCTCTTCATTTCTACGAGGATGCAGCAGAAAAAAGGCTGGAGAAGCACAAGCATCGAATAAACAAACAAAAGCAACAAAAAGAGACAACTTAATTATTATTATTGTGTTTTAAATTAAATTTTCTTGTTCTGTCACAGTTTTAATCCATGGAAGTGATCATCTTTATATCTAAAAGTAGACAGAAGTGTTTTTACTGCAGTAAAACTTCATTTCCTTGCCTCAGAGCTTCAGATGAAAGACGGCTTGTGACTTTCTGCCTTCAGCCTCCAAACAAACCCTGAGTAAAGAGACGCTTTGCTGCTGAGCTGGTGATTAATGAGATAATTAAAGCTCTGGGAGGCGAGTTCAGCTCCTTCAAACACACTTTAAAAGAGTCGTTAGCATGCACAAGTCCCTCTTCCATGCAGGCAGGAGAATCAACGTGTTGACTAATGAGGCTGTCGAGTGCAAAATCTATTTTCATACCAGCAGAGAGGAAATCATCTCTGCTGAGAGCTGCTGGTTCTCAGGTGTCTGACTGCTAACGCCCATAAAACGGGGGAGAAATAGGAGTTTAATGTTCAACAGATAAGAATCACTGCTGATTGGCAGCGTTGCATGCTGGGAGATGAAGGCTGTTCGGGATCAGTTCTTATCTTGGTCCTGCAGAGTGAAATCAAACCTGAAGTTTGTTAACGATTTCCTTCAGGACGCTTCATTCGAGTCTGTTCGCTCCGGTTCTACTTCCTGTCCGTCAGCAGAGGTCAGCTGGAAACACGCCCACCTCAGAGAGACTAAAAACATTTCAACCTTCAAACGATAAACCCGTCCTCCTGTTTCTGCTCTGGTTGAAGATCAGAGCCTGGAAACAATCAGGAGAAAAGACAAACATCTGTTTTAATTTATTCAAATATAACAAGTTAAATAAAAAAGGTGGTAATACCTCTCAGCCCAGTCCGTACCGGCTGGTTTACATACTGCTGGCATAAAATGTTTATTTTGTAGGACTGAATCTTCTGTGGACTCCTGACTTCAGTCCTGCCATCTCATTTAGTGATTTCTGGTTCTTCTCTTCACCTCCTGAAGAAAAACAGACATTTAATCACTGATCATCTTCATGTTTATCTGAAAAACAAAATTCACTGTGAGCCTGAGGAAATACGGTGACCTCTGACCTCATCACATTACTACAACTTTGGCTTCAGTTCAGTATAAAACAGTGGTGCGTGACGGAGGCGGGACAGGAAGTGATGTCAGAGCGGGGTCACAGCTGTCATGAGGGTGAATAAACGGGGACGGCTGCTGGTCTGGAGTCAGACGGATCCTCAGAGTTGAAGCAGCTTCAATCTGATGAGAAAAGGACCAGAATCAGACGTCAGAGGTAACTTCCTGTTTGATTCAGATCATTTTAACCTCCTCATCCATTTAGTTTGTACAAATATTAAAATGCAGCAGCTTGTAATTGTAAAATAGTTTATTTCTGATTGTAAATAAGTATTCAGGTCTTATAACATCTATATTTCTGTAAAAAACTCCTGATTCATTCCTCTGTTCTTTACATTTTCCAGCCTTTATCTTTTAAACTGGCGTTGATCAGCAGTTCTTCTCTGAGCTTCAGCTGCTTTTTCCACTCAGTTTCAGACTTTTTGTGTCGTCTCAGCTTGTTGTGCAAAATGTCCTTAAAATAACTGAGGAAACTCAACAAACTAAGGATTAAAAACGATCCAGTAGATGGGCTGGCTAATCAGAGCTTTGTTTTCTGTTCGGTCTTTCTTTACTTCCTCCTCTTTTGGAAATCTGTAGTCTTCCTGAAACTATTGAGGGTTTCTCCTGATTTCCTGAAACAAATCGAATCAAACTGATCCTTTTTTATTTAAAAACATTTAGTTTCAGTAATCTGAGATGTTTAAATTAGATTAATTATACTCGTCTTTATTAAAATCTAATTTTAATTGATTCGTTATGAGTAGTTTAGTTTGAACTTGAGGACCCTGAAGGTGGGATGGAGACGGTCCAGGGTCGGATGTTGAATCTCATGAACCAGTTTCCTGTTTTTTACAGTAACTTTGATAAACGTGTGCCTTTTCTCTGCAGAATATTTCTGTTTCAGGCAGAAAACGCTGCATTGATCCCTCAGTCGGCTCCACAGGAAACATGCTGCTGACAGTTGGGGGATAAGTGATGATCACCTTGGATATAAAATGTGTTTCTGAGCTGCTCATGATGAACAGACTCTGCAGTTCGGGGTCACCGTCTGGTCGGCTGTGAAGTTATTTTCCTCTCACACTTGTTCTGACCTCCTGTGACGGGCTGCGGCTCGTGTCAGCAGGAGGTCAAACCTCGACACACAGACTCAGCTGTAAATCTGAGCTGCCCCTGCAGACGCTGACAGCTTTATGTCCTGCTGCTGCCGCTGCAGGCCGAGCAGCTGCTCGGTGATGGATGACGAACAGGCGTTTGTCCTGCTGCACATCAGACCGAGGAGAAGTTTCTGCAGGAGGATGAATGAAGTGAAAACTGAGCAGGTGTTGCATCAAAAACAGCCCAAACGTTCCCTCCGTCACAACTCTTCCTTCTGATTACACTCAATATAGTTTTTAATTTCATCTTTGTGTTTAATATTTGGAAAATTTATCATGCATGATTTGAGACATTAGGTGCTGATGGATTATATTTGTATTTGGCCTGAAACACCTCAGGATCTCCCAGGAGGAGCTGAAGACTGTGACTAAGGAGAGGTTCCCTCCTGGACCCGCAGATAAGTGGCAGAAAATGGATGGAGATTTTTATATGAGGTTAAAAGTGGAACCTCGTAGGAGAACTTAGGTCTGTGACCCCCAACTGGAAGAGTGTCTCCAACAGATCCCAGGAACCACCTCAGAGAAGAACCCTGAAGATCCCAGGCCTCAGGTCGAGGACCTGAGCTTGAAGCAGAACCTGCTGTGAACAATAAATGAGTGATACGAATAAAATATAAATCTGTCCGAGCATAGTTTCAGATGGTCAAGCTGGTCCATCTCTGTTTATCTGTATTTCATGTTTGTACTTCAGTAGATTAAATCTTTAATGTTGGAGCAGCTGTCCATGAAGGCACAAAATGGGCAACAATGGAGATGAAGCATACAGAGTGATCTGTGGCAGGTAGCTTCAGTTTGTACCCCAAAAATACAGGTACAAATTGACCACATCTGCAAAGGTGTGATTTGACAGAGGGACAAAGTGACCTGCAGCTTTTTCAGACTGTTTTCAGACAACAGGGAGACAACTCAGAGCAAACAGGATCCAGAGTCCTGTTTCTACTGAAGGGAATAATTACTCTGAGCCGGATCTTTGGGAGCTTTTTAGAAGCTGAAAGAACCAACTTTTATTAATGAACTGAACTAAAAGAGTCATAAATCCCATCACTTCTTCCTTCTAACTTAAACCCAGAAGCAACAAACAGGACAACTGGTCCAGTAAGGAAACAAGTAAAAACATTAAACTTACTGCAAAGAAGCAGCAACGTGCCACCTGCAGGGAGAAGACTGAAGCCAGGTTTCTGTAATCAGGTATGATCCGGATCACCTGGGAGAGAAAAACCCTCCACCTGTGGAAAACAGAGCCCTCAGAAAACTGTTCATCTGTAGCATCGTTTGGACCGTACTCATGTGCTCACGCTCATATTCATGCATTCATATCTGAGCGAGCTGCACCACATTTAACCACAGTTTCACCTCCCAGCCCAGAAGGTCAGGGGTTCCCAAAGTTAGGGTCGGCACCCCAATCTGGGTCATGAGACATCGAGTAAGGGTCCTTAAAAAGTCTCCAGATACCAACTGACACTTAAAAATGACTGTTTATGACATGAACTTTAGATTCAAAGACTGTCAGAAATGATTAAAAACAATGTCTTCATAAAAGTTAAGATTGTTTGTTGTCATTATTTACTAGTTTAAAAGAGTTATTAGTGATTTTTGTAAACTGTTTGAATGAAAAGAAGTTTTTTTTATCTGGGATTTGGGATAATTTGTGTCCTTCTTGTCTCTGAACAGTAAATTTAATAAATGTTTTCTTTATCCAGCCGAGATGTTTGACATTTAACCCCGGTTGTTTCTCTGACCCCGCCCCCCCCAGGACCCGGCCTACGCCTCCTTCCTCTTCGATAAGCTCCACCGCCTACAGTGGCCTCATCATGGCCGCCGGCCTTCCTTCGACGCCCGCTGTGACGTCTGCGGCGCCGCTTTCCAGCAGCTGAGGCGTCTCGCTCTGCGTCGGGCTCTGGGCGTCAGCAGGAAGATGGCGCCTCGCCCCGCCACGCCCACCTGCGGCCCCCAGGCCTCGGAGAGCAGCTGGGGGGCCAATGAGCTGCCCCTGAAGCAGCAGAGGTGGACGTACGACGAGCAGCAGGAGGGCGGAGCCATGTGGGGATGGGGCGGAGTACAGAGCACTTACCTGGGAGGGGGCGGGGCCAAAGGGCTGGCCACGGTCACGCCCCTGAATGCCCACAACTACCTGGAGGGGGTGTGGAGGGTATCGTGCTGCAGACCTGGACCTCAGCAGACTACGGTAAGCAGGGAGGGACAAACAGCTGACTGATCGTCTCCTAAAACTGATTTTTGGATGAAATGTATTTAAAATTTGACATCGTTAGAAATTTATAAAATGCTGTTCAAAGACAGAAACACTTCAGGTGTTTTTGTTGTTGTTTGGATAGGTAAACATTTCATTTTATTTACAATATTTTTCTTGTAGAAATCCACTGAGATGTGTTTATTTCCTTGAAGAACATCGTTTTCTTTGAAATCTGCTTCAGTGAACTGGTTTCTTTCTGCTGCTTTTAGCTTCCAGTTTGCTTTTTCCTACTTTTAGCTAGTTTTTTTCTTATCTTTTAGATAGCATTTAGCTCTCCCTCTGCTCCCTTTAGCTATTAGCTATAGTGAGATGATTTTAGCTTTAACAGCTCAGAATCAGCTTCTTCAGGGAATTTCAGCCCTCGGCGTTCACACAGAGAATTTCTCAAATTTAAAATCATTTTTATAAAAGTTTCCCATCTGGCATCGATTCCTGGCCTTCCTTTAAATCCTGTGTTTCTGCTGATAAAGATTATTTTTGTTTTTGGCTCAGTCAGCCTCATATCTTCGCTGGTTCTTCAGTTATTGCGCCGACATCAGGATGTATAAACGCTTGCCTTCATCACCTGCATCATTATCCTCCACCAGTGTGTGAAAAAGTGCCGCAGCCTCATCACCGAACCTCTGCAAGCAGCTGCAGGCTGACGACGGAAATAGAAACCAGAAAGCTGTGAAGCTTCAAGAGTTCCTGCTTTCAAACACAAAGATCATCGTTCTGCTTCAACAAGCCTGAAATCTCCTGATGTTGTAGTTCGACTGTCCGGCGTGAGATAACCAGCATCCCAGTCAGCTCATTTATGTGCAAACATGCAGCACAAACATCTGTCAGTCATTTCCAGGGAGGCTTTTGTATCTTTTTCTCCTTTTAGACGCTGCAGCATCTTATCTCTGCGTTTCAGTGGCTGCTTCTTTAACAGGAGCTCTGGATGAGCCACAGGTTTTCAGCTCCGGGTGGAAAACGAACCTGCAGAGAGCAGAAAGTGAAACAGGAAGTGGAGCAGGTGGCGCTAAGCTGATTATTCTGCCGGCAGCCAACGGGGAGATCACGTGACCCAAACCATGGCAAAATGACAACCTGCTTCACCAAAACCAAACCACACAGGAGTTAAAGGCCTGACATTCCTGGAAGGGATGCATATCACCCGCCTCTTTCCATGTTTCACAGTTTATACAAACATGTCCCTGCAGAATAAAACCAGCCTGAAGTGTCCAAATCCCAGGAAGCTCTGGTGTCATGCTGCTGATTCAGCTGTGTTTGTCTGATTTTCCTCGGCTCAGGTTTGTGTCTCGGTGCTGGCAGCGGCCTCGGCCCGCCGCCGGCTCTCTGTGTAATCCTGTTAGCTGGCCGAGCGGATCCCAGTCAAACAGCCGAATACTGAACCTGGCTGCTCACCGTAATAATCCACCGTAACTGGGACACAGATGTGAGCCTGAACCCAGAGAGAGCCCAGAGAGAGCACCGAGCTGATACCAAACCTCAGGAGGTTTCAGAGCTCACAGGTCCTGGATTCAATTTGTTCGGTTTGTTTTGTTAAGCATCAAGTTATTTCAGAGGCTTTTACAGAAAGATGGACCCAATCTCTGCCTCAGTCAGTAATGTGTTTATATCATGGCTTCCTGACTGAATTAAACCCAACTTTAAGACACCAAACGTGTCATCAAGAAGGATGTCAAACATCTCAGCAGGACGCTGGATTTCCCATCAGCCACAGCGAGCTGGAAAAATCCTCCAGTTTGAGACTCAGCTGCCATCTTCTTCTTGAACAGAAGAAGTTAAGCTGCCAACGAGCTGAATAACGACCAGAACTAATTAGTTAACGACCTCCTCCTCCAGAACTTCCTGTTCCTGCTGCTAATGGGGCTAACAGACCTCCAGGGGTGGCCATGTTTGATCACCAGGATTCAGTAAAATAAAGCTGTGAGGGAACAGACGTCTGAGCCTCTGTGTTTCAATGACTTCCTGTAGTTTAACCCGGAGAAAACAAACTGTCCTCTGGTCTTTCTGTATCCGTCAGGGTCATGTGACCACCCAGGACGTCCCAGGTAAACCAGCAGCCCAAAGCATCTCCACCCAAACCAGCCCGGCTCCGTCTGCTGCAGCCACCTTCTTCCTCAGGTCAGTGAACGCATCACGACCTCAGCACAGCTAAAACGGTCATTTAACACTAAATCTCCTGATCCAGCCCGGTCCAGGGCTTCTGCACAGCTCTGTGCAAATAAACTGCAGAGGGCATAAAATGAAAGTTTGAAAGAAAATTCAATCCATTTTATTGAGGTTTACTCTAAATAGTTTTCACTCCAGTAATAATAAGTTTAGCAGCAATTAAACCCTTTTTTATTTTTTTTAACAACTGCATTAAAAGTACCACACTTTTAAAGTTTAATTTAGTAGCGTTCTTCTGTTTGGATCTTAAAAATATATAGTTAACATCTGTATCTGCTTACAAAGATAAACTTATTTCATGCTTTTAGACAACTTCCTCCTTTAAAATAGAAAATCCCATAGAAACTCAGAAATCTCTTTATTTCCTTCAAAAAAACATTTTTCTCTGCTTCAGCAAACTGTCTGTTTTTGTCTTCTTATGATTCTTTTACTTTTAGCTCTAGTTAGTTTTAGTTTCTGTTCTGCTTGTTTTATTTTTAACAGCTGAGTTTCAGCTTCTTCATCATTCAGCCCTCAACATTATTTCTCTGATTTTGTTTGTTTTATGAAGGTTTTTAATGAGGATGCTGAGTTTACAGGAAGTATTTGAGCAGAGAAACGGACCTTTCCTTGTGAGATTCCCCCTCAGGGAATAAAAGTTTTTTTTGTCCTGATTCAGATTCAGCTCAGAGAGCTCGGTTCAGAAGTCAAAGCTCGCCTCGTCTCTCTCAGAACAGAATCTAATTGGCAGATTTACTATTTTTATCCTGTCGGAGTGGTGGGAGCTGTCAGCGAGCGGGTCTGCGGGGTTCAGGGGGTTCTGCTCCATCTGTCTGATTATGGGCCGCCTGGCGCTGGTGTGTGTGTCACGGAACCTGCAGAACCTGCACCGTTTGGGTTCCACTGCAGCAGAATTGTTGCTTTTAATGTCTTTTATTTTATTTAAATACATTAATTTCCTACAAATTACAGAAACGTCAGCTTTAAGTTTTTTTCTTGATATAAAAGTCTGAAGTTTAAATGTTATTTTAAAGTTTTAAACAGATAACTTCCTTGAAGGAATGCATATCGCCCGCCGCCGCCTTCATGATCTGTTAGCTCTCAGAGCATGCGTTGGGGATGACTCTCAGGTACGACCACAACAAAATTTACCTCAGCATCTGTAAAACAAATCATTAACATTTTATTGAAACATTAAGCATCAAACTATCAGATTTTATATGAATAAATACAAACAAATTAAGATTTTTTTTCTATTTGAGCCATAAAGAATTTTTATTCCCTTGAATATTTCAAACATTCTTATTCTGGTATTATTTAGTTTTGAATGATTATTCAATCTAGACTGTGGTTAATATTTTGATTTATAGGGTTAATTTATTGAATTAGAGATTTATTAAACCTCAAATGCAGATAAATTCAGATTATTGGTAACATATTTTTGGTAATCTGTCTTCAGTCTGAGGTTGCTGCTTTCTAAAAGCAGATTTATTAGAATTAAACTAAACAGGAAGTTGGTGCCTTTGAAAGTAAATGTTTGTCTTCATTGTAGAAAACCACAGGAGGCTTGTGTGGGTTTAGTTTCTGAACGTTCAGAAACCAGGAGCTTCAGTGAACAGAAATCTCTCACTTTGTTTGTTGTGGCTCCAGCAGCTGCAGCCCTTCAGATGAACCCCCGGGTTCGCATCAGCCTGCAGATTTCCCAGCATGCATCTGTCAGCGCGGAGTGAGGGCTGGGGAGAAGCGTTGAGCTTTCATCTGCACGTCTCTGCAGGGCCGACTCCTCGCACCTGAAACTGTTTCCTCAGTGATGATTCAGTCGTTCAGAGTCGGCCTGAGAAACGACGTCAGACTTCCAGCTGAGATCATCCAACAGTTAAAAATCCTGCAGATTATAGATGAAATGTTTCATGTTTCTGCTGCAGCACCTCCACAGTAAACATCAGGTTTTAAACTGAGGGGAAACTTGTGGCTCCTGTTTCCAGCTGAATTTATAAAAGCTTGACTTTACGAGATGAAAACACAAATAAAAGCAGCAGATTCAGGCAGCGTACGAGACGACAGGTTTATGATCACCTGCTGCAGGAAAGGTGAAAGGCGGGTGATAACAAACCTGTCATTGGTTTGTGTGTCTGTTAGCAAAATATCTCATGAACAACTGGATGGATTTTAATGAACTGGATTTACATCTACCCAGTTCAAGATGGCTGCCACAGCCAACTCTGAACAACACAAAAAGTCTGACTCAGTCAGTGGAAGATAATTCGATCTCATCCTGACAGTAAAGTTTGAGTTACCTTCACCTGTGTAGCATCCTTGTACTCAGCCCTGTGGGACGCCACAGTTACCTGCAAAACAATCTGAGAGCAGAAAATCAACAAAATGCAGCATAAATCTGAGAGTCAGATCAGTGTTCGTCTGCAAGCAGGACTTTCTAACTTCTTCACAAAACATTTGAGAGGTTAAAACCTTTTTTACTTCTAGTCCAGGGATTCAGCCTTAAACTGATTTTCTGCTTTTAAATAAACAAGGATAGGAGTCAAAAACCTTGTTTGACTCATGTTTGTCTGCTAAAAATAAACATTTTTTATAAAAGACTCAGCTGCTCTGAAACAAATATGGATTTGAATCTGCACTAAAGTTTTATGATTTCCTTTTTCATGAATTTGTAAACATTTCTGCAGAACTTTAAAGATCTGCGTTGATCATTTCAGAATCATTTCGGTGTTATGAGTTCATCCCTTTTGAACTGAACCTCTAAAAATGTTTTAACTTTTTCATTTTAAGTTATCCTTAATGTGACAAATATTTGCGTTGCTGTGGATTTAAAGTGCTGGCAGAATAAAACAGCGACATCTTCAGGCCATGAATGGAAGTACAACTCTGCTTCTTTTATATTAAAAAAACATCTTGTTTTTGCATTTTGTGTCATTTAGGTCAAAGAGATGAGTCATTAAAACATCTTATAGATACCCGAGGATATAAATAGTTAATTTAAAGCTAAAATTTGATACATTTTATGTGTTTTATTCTTTACTTTGTGTGTTTCCCAAACAGGGAAACACAGCCTGTAAAAATTCAGAGGGAATCTATAAAAAGACTTGAACAAATTCAGGTTGTGGATCTTTTCTTCATTGAAATGTAGATTCTGACCCGTTTCTCACAGTGTGGCTGAAAACAGCAGCCTGTGAGTTTTATCAGCACAGACGTGCACGGTCCCCTGATGCTGTTGTTGCAGGTTTGGAATAATCCTCTCAGAGTCTGTTTGCAGTCGGTCGGATCAGACAGACCACCAGGATGTGTGATGGTTCCTGAAACAGTCGAGTGATCAGCCGCAGCGTCTGCTGGAGAAAACAATTACAAAGCTGGATGCTGCTACAACCCTCCTGCAGGCTTTAAGTGCTTTTCTGATTTTCTGGAGGATTTTATTTCATTCAGGGACTGAGGCTGAAATTAGAAGATTGATTAATCCCCCAGAAGGAGATTTGTTATTGATCAGCGATGAAATAATTCAGGCTTTCAGAGCTGAAAGTAAAACACGTTCTGCAGCAGATATTTAATCAGAACACCTGATGTGTTCATGGACAGAGACATGTCTCTTCTCTGTCCTGAGTTATGGACAGCTTCTTCTGAACCCAGACTCTTATTTTGAAAAGGACAGAAACCAGAAAAAGACACGAGGAGAACCAGACAGTGAACGACTGAAAAATGATCCTGTGAAGATGATGAACAGGTTTCTAAGGACAGAGGCTGATTGGTTAGTGGACACAGGTGACTGATCAGTAACAAGGAACAGGTGAGGGTGTTTGAGGCAGACAGGGACACAAAGAGTTCAACTATACAAGGACTGACAACAGGAAACTAAACAGGAAGAATGAGAAATAAAACAATAAGCCTAATAAACTCGTAACATCCTCACTTTTAGTCTCTTGCTGCTGCTGAGCTTCGATCTGTGACGTCTCCGTTTCAGCTTTAATATTCGTCTCGTCTCAAACTCAGAGATGATTAAAAGCTCCTGTTTGATCCTCTGTTCAAAGTCACTCTGCCCTCTGTGAACAGCAGCTAATGTTCTCTATCAGATGAGACGGAGGTGACTGTACCTCTGAGGAGCTCAAACAGAGAGCAGGTGAGTCTGAAACCCGTCTTCCTGCTGCAGAGCTTCATGTCTCCTGCCGTGCAGACCGCCTGCAGACACATGGCTGGTTTGTTGCGTCGCTGCAGGGATCCGTGTTGGACAAACTTCTGTCAGCTTGGTTCAGCTTGTCCTCTGGAGTTTTCTGAACCAAATATAACCAGCAGATTCTGGCCTCTCTCAACCAACGACGACCTACAACAAATATCACGCAGTGTCAGAAATGTTCTGGAAAGGTTGAAAACTCTTTCATCCATGAGAGCATCTACACCTGTCTCTGTTTCCTCCTCCTCCTCTCTCTCTCTTTGAGTCTGAATCTAATAAGATTCATTAACTCCAGCTCTTCATCTCCGTTTGCTGTCAGGCTGATGTTTCTGTTGGATCTTTGTGGCCGAGGCCGGACTCTCCAGGTTTCCTCGTTTCCTCCTGCGATGCTTTGGTTTCTGCTGTTTACGAACAGCTTCTTTAAATCTTGTTCTCATGTAGCTGTTATCCTGGTTTAATTAGTTCTTGTATTAATTAAACACACTTAGTTTTAAAATCAAACAAAGAAGCTGACAGTTTATTGCTTCTGTTTCTGAGCAGGAAAAAGCAAAACTAGACAGTTCAGTTTCAGTTCAGCATCATAAAGAGACGATGGTGAAACAAGATTAACTTTTATATCAGATATTTATATTTAGAGTTGAAGTTATCCCTCAGGCTTTTTATATCTTATCACAAAGCTGCAAATCTAAAGAATTATTTTGAGTGATGCTAAAACAAAAAGCAGTCCATGCATCTATAGTTTTGTGTCTCTGGAGGTGAAAAAACTAAAAAAAGCTGCAGATTAAATACAGCTGTCCACCGAGGAGGCTCCAGTTCCTCAAAGAGGCTTTCTGGCTTCTGGCCCGAGCTTTTTCATCGACGTCCTGAACAGAAGACGTGTCTCTCCTGAATCCTCCGTCCAGCTGTAAGCAGCTGCACTCAGCCCTGACCGCTGGGAAACTGGGATTATCTCGTTACGACCTACGTGGCAGTAGGTGGACATTTCTTTCTGCAGAACAGGAAGCCCCGAGGACACCGGGACACCTCTGTGTGGACGAGGAGACGAGCTGTTTGTGTCTTCACCTGGTTGTACATGTTCAGGGTAACTTTTAAATCCGTCTGGCCCTTCAGCAGCAGAGGGTGGAGGAGTGGCAGGATAATTAACTGGAGGATGGAAGCTGACGGTGCTGACAGGCTAAAGGGACGTCCAGGGAAATGAAGGATGAAGCTCAGAACCACACAGAGCCCAACATTTAAACACAGCAGAACCAGAGGAGAAGAGTTTAAACACCATCAGGCGCTCTTATCTTTAATGATCAGGTTATATTTCAACCTGACAGGAAGTGGAGCGGCTTCTAAAGAGTCTCTGCACAGATTCTGAGTTAAAACAACTCGGGCTGATCAAAATAAAACACTTTTAATGTTTAACTCCCTCTTGTTTGCTTCGTGGCATCATTTCTTTTATGCATGTTAAACACTTTAAATCAATCGAACCGTCCACCCACCCACTGACTGACTCTGGATCTCTGTAATCAGACTCAGAGGATTTTATCCTGGCTGTCAGGCTGCAGGGATGTGAGTTGGTTTAAACATCATCTAATGCAGGTTCTGGTTTACTGAGCTCCTCCTGGACCCGTCAGGACTGGACCACATCAGTTTAACAGGCTGTTATTCTTATTAAAAACTAATCGCAGACACGTTCATCAGTTTTCTGAGCCGCTGGCTGCTGCTTGACTCTGACTGATGGCCTCAGGCTGATCACCTCACATCGATCAGCGAGTATTGATCGGGACCGGCCCAGATTTGGATCTGTGGAACCACGCCGACACTCCGGCTCAGGAGACTTCCAGTCAGTGTTTTATCTGCAGAGATGATGATTTTTTTATCTTTTACGGCCACATTGATGCCCTCCTCAGACCATCAGTCACATGGTGCGTCGTGCAGCGAGCGCAGAACATTCATCTCCTCATATTATCATTTAGGAAACAGAAACATAAATCTTTAATGAAGACGAGTTTAGATGAGTCTGGATGTGTCTGATGGAGAAAAGTTGTCCGATTTTAAGATTCTAAAACACAACAAGAAGCCTTCAAATGTCCTCAGATTTTATCTTTTAACTGCTTCCAGTGTTTTATCTTTACTTCCTGTTTGATTTCTCCATCAGGGTTCGGATTCTTGTTAAACTGCCTTCCATGGCGGCAGGCGATCATGTAAGTGTAAGAGTGAGTGTGTGCATTCGTTCGCCTTTAACTCAGTGAATTATACAGATGTTAAGCTGAAAACTGGTGTGGTAGCAGCTGAGCATCATCCCCAACATATACTCATTGTGCAATATGTTTGCTTGTAACTTTGGCATTAACTGTTGGAGTCTGTTAGCAAAATATCACATGAACCACTGGACAGATTTGAGTAAAATCTTCACAAAATAACCATGAGATGAACGTCTAATAATTATAAGATGATCTTAATTTTAACTAGATCTGTTCTTGATTTTTATTGCATCTGTTGGTTTGTATCCACACACACACACACACACACACACACACACACACACACAGCCGAGCATCTTTGAAGTCCAGCAGTGGGGGTGTCAGTCATCTCATGAAGTATTCATGCAGCGTGTCGAGTGTGAGCGTGGAATGGGTTTTCACCAGAGGGTGGGGTTGTAAAGAGAGGGAGAGGAGGTGAGACGGACAGAGAGAGGGAGGAGGAGGAGGAGGAGGGGGAGGAAGGCTGGAGCTTCTCCTGCGTTTCCCGGCAACAACATCAGCATCGAGAGGCTGAGATCCACCCGCTTTATTCCTACCTCTTGTTTTAATCCTTCACCCCTCCTTTGCTGCTGTCGCTTCCTTTCATCCCCCCCTCTCCTGGAGAGAGGAGGAGGAGGAGGAGGAGGGGTTGAGCAGAACAGCATTGCGATGCAGACTGCAGGAACAGACTGAGCAGCTCCAGGAGAGCAGAGAGTGAAGGGAGAGGAGAGGAAAGGTGGACGTTTAGGAGGGGAAAGAGGGATGAGGTAAAGTGAGAGGAGAAAAGGGAAAAGATGGAGACAGAGAGACGTGAGGACAGAAAGCAGAGAAGTGGGGGAGATCTGACAGAGAGGTAAGAGGATCGGAGGAGAGTTGGATAAAAAGATGGTAGATTAGGAGAAGAGTGATAAAAGAAGGTGAAGAAGAGAAGAAGAGGTCTGGAGGTGTGGTGCAGCGTTGGATGGAAACTGGAACTAACCGACATAAATCTCTGTTTCTTAAAAAGTTCTTCTCTGACCCACCCGACTGGGATCCTCAGGGGTGAAAGGTCAGGTCCTGACTGGACGGACGGACGGAGGGAGATGATTTTCACTGATGGAAACTCATTAAACTGGAATAAACCAACATCTCAACGAGTCTCTTTGCAGCGGAGGAAATAAGAAACTGACGGGTTGGAGGACGGCGTAAGGATTTTATTTATTGAGAGGATGATCCCAACTGTTGGACTTATTCTGAGCAATGAACTCCAACAAACAGAAAGAAGAGGAATAAAGGAGGAGCGCAAACTTTCTCTGTCTGAAAATGACACATCTGGGGAAAACCAGCTGTTTATTTGTGCATTAATAAAGAAATCGTGTGAATTTAAACAGCAAAATCATCAAAACTTTTAAAAGAATTCATGGAAAACGAGGCTGATGATCCGAACAGGACTCACTGATGGATGAAACGTTGGTTTTATTCCCGGCAAACCAAGACTTTCTGCCCTCACCAACTGCAGCTGTGATCCTCAAATCCTAAAAAAATCTATTTAAAACAACAGTTAGGTTCCTGAAAACTTGTCATAATTTGACACCTTCAGACGGCCTTTTTGATTTGATCCTCCAGATTACAACCAGGAAGCAGCAGAATTTATCTATAAATTAGAAATAAAAACTCAAAGTAATACCATCCAAATGGATTCATTCACATTTTGGCTAAATTCCTTTCATTTAATCAGTTTTGTGAACAAACTTGTTTATCATCAGGCTTCACTTTATCCCTGATGACTCAGTTTACAGATGTTTATTTCATATAAATTAAATATAATCATTATGTCTTCCAACAGTGACAGAGCAACATTTAACATTTAAATATGTCAACAGATTTAATAAAAAATCAATTTTCTAAATGAAATTCTGCAAAGTTTTGGTTTAAATGAAGCAAACATGGATCTGATTGGAAAATCTTTGGAAATCTTTCAACTCTTTGGACTTTTTCTACAAACAGGAACCACCTGGATCCATAAACTCCAAGAGTAAAAAGTTGATACAAATATTTGGATGTTTAAAAACCTGAACATTTCCTGCTGGGGTTCTGATGGGTTCTG
The DNA here is from genome assembly GCF_001649575.2 of Kryptolebias marmoratus. NCBI lineage: Eukaryota > Metazoa > Chordata > Actinopteri > Cyprinodontiformes > Rivulidae > Kryptolebias > Kryptolebias marmoratus. Next base: position 1,404,330 of record NC_051448.1, on the reverse strand, counting down.
GTCAGATCTCTCTGGATGCTGATTGGTTCTGGATTCTGGATTAAAATCTAAGAACTTCGGAGGTTCCCGTTTTTGTGGAGGACTCAACCTGGAGCTGATCCTGGAGGTTTTCCTCACATCTCCCTCCTTCACATCTGGAGTTAATCTGTTTTTTGTACGATGGTGAATGAAGACGAGTTTGGTTCCTCTTCGAGACGAAGAACTCTGAGAAGATAATGGATTGGAAGGAACTGTGAGTAAAACGGTTTTTATCGACACAAATGCAGAGTTTGAGATTGATGTTTGGGTTCAGAGGATGAAGAAGAGAAACTCAGAGGAGACGGAGGTAACAGACGGTAACTTTAATGTTCGGTTGTAAACTTTTAATCTCAGAGATTTTTCTGCTTCTAAAGCTGTCAGATATTTTCTCAGCTTCACTTATCTGTGGAAATCAAACATTTCTTCAGTTTAAAATCTGTTTTATGACCTCTGACCTTCTGAAAGATGTTGACAGAAACCAGCGCTGCGAACTACGAATCAGGTTCAACTTATCCTGCGTTTCTTTAACAGATCCAGTTTAATTAATCCTAACCAGGTTTGGTGTTTTTATAAAGCAGGTTATTAACTTGTTTCTAACGGTGTGTTGATCTAAAACTGGAGGATCAGGATTAAAACAGAGACTAAAAGAGTTCAGTCCAGTGAGTCGAAGTATTTAAATAAACCAGTTTCTATAATTAAGTCAACCTTACAGGTACTGAGCTGAAATCTGCTGTGGTAGTAGCTGAGACTCATATCCAACACATACTCTGAGTGCTGACGGATCACAGAAAGTCTTTGTTTCAAACTTTTGCGTCCAAGGAGGCGGGCGATATGCATTCCTTCAAGGAACGTCACTTTTATTTGCTCTGGAGGACATCCTCCCGGCTCAGATCTGAGGCTGGAGACCAGATAAAACTCAACCTGACTCAGTTCTTCATCCTTCAGCCGCTCCCTCATCATTGCCACAGCGGCTTATCTCCAACTTCCACCAGAGAGATCGTTAACCCGACCCCCAACCAGGCCGGTCAGGCTGTCGTGGAGCCGCATCTTTGTACACTTTAGAAACAAAGATAGGCAGATTTTATTACTGGTTTGGTTTTTAAACCCAGACATGTTATCTGTCAGAGTGTTGAGGACATCCACGACCAAATCAAGACGCGTTCAAACGTCCAATAACTCGACGGGCTGATTTCTGTCAGAGCAGAGCCCCATGCAGGTGTCACAATGCAGCTGCAGCGCTCTCAAATCTACAGAAACTAACTTGAGAAGGGTTCGAGACACAGGCAATAAAATAAAGAAGGGTTAGAGACACTTCTGAGAACTCTGCAGCTAGTTTAAATTAGATTTTGTTGCTCGAATCTCATTTTTGAGACTAGAGTCCAACAGTCTGGTTTCCTGACATAATTAATGTTGTGTCACATAATCAATAAATACTCATGGTTGTGGTAAACAGGATTACATCATTAAGGAGGAGATAACAGACTTGTTAAACCTGACAGTAGATTTATCACCTGAAGCCTCATTCTGGTCTCCTTCAGCTCCGTCTCCTGAGTTTAATCCTCTTAAAACTCACAGATTTTAGTTGGAACAGGTTTTTCAGCTGCTGTTTGTTAAAATTCTCCGTAGTTCTGCTGCTGATCCAGATAAGCTCAGTTCAGCTGAGTCATGGTGTCAGTCTCTCACATTTAAGCCTCTTTCCTTCCCAACCTTTATATTCTTTCTCATCCCTTCATTTAAGCTCCTTTTGCTCAGTCCTGATTGAATTTTTATGCATTTTTTTAACATTTATTATCCTGGTTATGCACTGAGAGAGTAAATCTTCAGGATTATTGCAGAAAGAGTCAGAGATTCCCAGATGTTTTAAAGTTTTTACAAACTTGAGCAGGAGAATGGATAAAAATGACTCTGATTCAGACTTTACTGGTTTGAATTTAGCTCACGTTTTCCAGTTTAAACGTCTCATGCTGACATTTGTCCGAGATCTCGGAGATGAAGAGCCCAGGCCTCCGTGTCTCTGTGTCTCTGTGTCTCCGTGTCTCCGTGTCTCCATGTCTCTGTGTCTCCGTGTCTCCGTGTCGCCCTGCAGGGATGTTGGTGACGATGGCTGGCCGGGGTGAATCCCTGCAGGTTGTCCTCCGTCCTTCACGGAGGCTGAGATTACACGCTCTGCTGTCTGATTGGACCCGCTCAGGATGGAGGGATGAGGAGGAGGAGGAGTGCAGGGAGGCTCTTCCTCCCTAATGATCTGGGTTTGAGTCTCCTGGACTCGCAGTAATCCTACACTCCTCCTCCTCCTCCTCCTCCTCCAGAGCTGCAGCAGGAAAGTCATCTGTTACTAAAAACAGAGATTCTATGAAACACGAGCTTTGAGTTAAAAAAAGAGGAGTAATTATTGTATACAGAGTGTAAAATCCAAACATTTTCACTTTAATAAATATATTATAGAAGGACTAAAAACTGTGCAAACAGTAAATGCAAAGACAAAAGAATTCTTATATAATCTTTACAAAATCTTGATTTCAGCCATGGACATTAGGATTTTTTTGGTTCTGTGTTTGACTAGCCCATAGATACAAACTCAGAAATCTAAAGAAATCTGAAGTCAGTCAGATGGATGAGTCCATCGTCCTTCTAACTTCGCTGGTTGGATGTTTTTTAGCTCCTGCAGGAACTTTCTTGGCTCAGCGGAGACTCTCCAGGGCCGTACGGGAACTCACGAGGACTGGTTGAACAACTTAAACTCTCTTTCTATAAAAGCAGAAACTTTGTAACTGAATCTGTGTCTCTGTGCAAAATTCAGCCCAAATACCAACAACATGCAGCTGCAGCTGGTTCCTGATAGTAAAGTGTTGCTGCTGGGATCTCCTCCTGACCACATGTTCAGTCTTTGATTTTTAACATTTCTGTCTGCTGTTGGTTTTTCTCCAGGGCGGCTCAGAAGCTCAGTCTGTCCCGCAGGAAGAAGTCCCAGCCGGGCCCCTCCTCCCCGCCCGACGAGGCCCCCGGGCCGCCGCTGGTGTTCACCGGGGGCTTCAGTGGAGCCCTGCAGCTCTCGCCGCCCGCCGTCCCACCATGCCTCCTTCGAGTGGGGTCAAAGGTGAAGGACACGCCGGGAATGGGAAAGGTAGGAGATCACTGAAGCTACATGTGTCGAGGCAGCAGATATAAAACCTGAGAAAGATGCTTTCTGACAAGTTTAAGGACCTTTCAGGAGATTTCTATCTTTTAACAAAAACTATTTGTCCTTTCTGCTCATTTCAGGTCAGATGAAGTTAAAATTCATCTTTAAAACCTAAAAACTGCTGAGCCTCAGTTAATCACAAAGATTCAGCTATAATAAAAAAATAAACACAAATATTAGATTTAAATATGCTGAAGAATCAAACATGTTCCATAAAAACTATAAATCTGATCCAACAGCCTCTGCAGGATTCATGTCCTCCTGATTTTATTTTATTCTTCCACACATTAAACTCAAACACTGAAGCTGAAAGACTCAAATAAACCATCTGGAGCAAAGAAACCAGAAACATCAACCGGAGTGGGACTGAAAGGAAACCGGTCCTCCTCTTCCTCCTCCTCTTCCTCTCAGGCTCCTTCACTGGGAAACACTTTGTGTTTATTGGAGCTCATTTGTCATAAAGTGTGAAACCGTTTGTGATGTTTATTGGAGCTTGCGGGTCATAAAGTGTGAAGCAGTTTGTGTTTACGGCAGAGAAACGTCCCTCTGTGAGCCACCGATGGACCGAGCTGCAGGAAACACTCGTTAACGTTCGTTACAGCACGAGAACGACCTCGATGTTTAGTGTCAGAGCCGTAAATTAATGTTGTAACATCAGGTCAGTGTTTCCAGCTCAAACAGCTCAGGTATCAGCTGACTGCGAGTAAAAAGCAGCTGTAACAGAAACAACGATCCGGCTGAAGTTCAGGGGCTCTCTGAGGAGTTTCAGAACCAGCTGCTGTTTGTTTCAACCTGACTCTTTTCTCTTTCCTCATGTTCTGATCATTTACTCAAAGAAATGATCAGAATAAATCTGATCAATAACAGATATCAGATGAGATGAAACTGATCAGAATTACTGGAAAGCTTTAAGTTCTTTCTCCTAACTTTTCCTTTCTTTGTTCCTTCCATCATTCCTTCTTTCCTATTTTTGTTCCTGCCTTCATTTGTTTATTTATTTATTTATTCATTCATTCATTTATTCATTTGTTTATTCATTACTTCCTTCTCTCATTTCTTTGTTCACTCCTTCATTAATTTCTTCCTTCCATCTTTCAGCTGTCAGATCAATTTTGAATTCTTCACTCTTTGTTTTTATCCTCTTTTCCTCGTCTTTCTTTTTCTTTTTTGTCTCATATTTCATCATCATCACTCAGATGATCAGAACTTGGAAAACAATCATTTCTGATCAATAGAACTTTTTTTTTTTTTTACAGAATAAATAAATAAATAAATGTCACTTTTAAATCAAGTAATTTTCTTACAGCTGATTCAGGTTTTTATGGTTTAGGTGTAATTGTAAACAAGTGAAAAGATTGATTTTAAAATAAATCCAGAGAACTGAATTAATTGTTGGATTGTGATGACCTCTGATCTTCCTCGCTAACACTCAGCCCTCCTCTTCATCACTCTGACACACCTGCACTTAATGACTTTAATTCCTTCAGTCGTTCGCAGCCAACGGAGCGTGAAGTTTGGTTCCCAGAAACATGCTGCTCTTCCTCCTGGTAACACCTGCGGTTACCGTGGCAACAGCAGCTGGCTGCAGCATCAACAAGATGAAGTGTCCTTGACAGCAAGAAGTGGCGTTTCCGACTTTTCCCCACAAAAACAGACGGTTAATGTTAAAACAAAACATGAGTTTAAACTCTGGCTGCTGAAGGAAAAACCACATGGAAGATTAGATTTTTGTGTTTGGGGATAAGATCAGGTGTTTGCTGTTTCCTCCCTGGAGTTCAGGGTCGATGATTCTCTGTTGGCTCGCAGTGAATCTGCTGCAAACTCAGATCAGTTTTGGCTTTAAACCCAACCGGCTCATCGCTGACTCAGCAGCTCTGTGACGGCCGACAAACACACACACACACACACACACACACACACACACACACACACACACACCGCTGCAGGTCAGAGGTCAGCATGGATGTCAATACAACTCCACAAAAATCCATCAGGTTAAACCACTAACAGTTAATAATTAGCTCTGCAGTTTAAAATAAATTGTTTCTTTTTACTGATCTTGTTGAAATAAATCAGAAGTTTTGGTTCCTTAGCTCTGAAATAAATACTCTGATGTGGACTTCCTGTCTGTCCTCAGGTCCGGGTGATGGTCCGGATCTGCTCGGTCCCCAGCGGCAAGTCCTCAGAGTCCATGTCCTTCCTGAAGGTGGACGGCAGGAAGAAGCAGCTCACGCTTTGTGAGACGGGCGGAAACTCTGGCTCCTCTCAGAGACGATCCTCGGCTTCGGCACCAAAGAGCTTCACCTTCGACGCCGTCTTCACACAGGACGCCTCGCAGGTGGGACAGAATCCCTCTGTCCTCGGCTCGGTGTCCTACATACAGAACCACAGAAAACACATTTTCTGCTGAAACACAGAGTGATGCTGTGAGCTGAAACTGAGCTGTTACAGCTGAAAGGAGCAGAACAGCAGCTAAAAGTCAAAACAGCAAAACACGAGCCAAAAAATAAAAGAAGCATAATGGTAGCTGAGAGCTAAAAGCAGTAAAAGGCTGATTAAAAGTTGCAGAACAGTAGCTAAAATTTAAAAGTAGCTTAAAGCTAAAATGCTAAAAATAGAGACAAAGAAAACAAACACAATCAGAGTCAGGAGCAGATTTTAAAGAGAACAAATTTCTGAAAAAACTGAAGAGATCTCAAGTTTTTCTTTGGGGAAAATATTTGTAAATAAAGTTATTTTGAAAAGTTTTAAAGTTACATAAATTAAAAGTCACAGCAGCCGTCTCCTGAACGAGCCGAAGGTTTTAATATGAATGATTAAAACAGCAGAAAGTGTGAGGAAGCAGAAAACCTTTATAAAAATAAAAAACAGGAAAACGGGAGTCAGAATGCTGAATCGGCGTTCACGCTAATAAAGTTTCTTCAAATGAAAACTGATTCCGGGCCTGGAGCACCATCAGAAGCCTCCTGGTGGTGCAGCAGGTGGATCTGAAGAGAAAGTCTGATCATGAATTCGAGGCACGCAGTGTGAACTCTTCATCACCTCTGCAGCCGCCGGCTTCTCCTCAGAGGCAGACGACAAACAGATCAGTGACGGAGGTGATGGAGTTGTCTGTCAGGGAACGTGTGATGTGAAGCAGCAGCGAGGAAGTGTCAGGATCCATCACAGCATCTTTGTGTTTCTCAGCTCCAAACATGTCTTCATTCTGCACAACGAGCCGAAGCTGCAGGAGGCAATAAAATAATGAGACATATTAGAGATAAACTAACATCTCAACAGCTTCTGTGTTTATCTAATTATGTAACAGTAGCACAGAAACACAACCCAGCATCAAAACTGGAATCACAGAATAATAATTCAGATTAAAGGAACCGGTTGTTTTTGGAAGTGTGGTTGAGAGTAGTCAGTATGTTACCTGCAGCAGGCAGCAGTCACATGTTGTTTGGTCTGTGGGAGGAAAACCAGACGCTCCAGCTGAGAGTCGGACGAGGATCTTTTTGCTGCGACGCAACAGAACCCCCTGCTCCACCGTGCAGCCCCCCAGCAGGAACTGTTCAAGAGCAAAACTTCCCCCTCGGAAACAAATCCAACCCAAAACCTTCTTAGCAGCTGAAGCAAACATTATTGGGAGTTTTTGCAAACGTTTCCTTTCTGAATATTTCTTTACGTGTTTGTGTTGTGATGCTAACTGTCCCACAGCTGATAAAAAGGGTTTCAGGAAGATAAAAAAGCAGATTCTTCAGAAATAAACTGCTGATAAAAAATGAGCTGAACTGAGCAGAAGCTGAGAATGTTTTAAAGCTACCATGAGGGATTTCACCTAAATGCTTCAACCAGTCAGACACAAACCAATCCAAATAATTAATTAAAAACAAACAGTCTCGCTAATTTTACCTTTTTATTATCATTCTGATAATTGTAGCTTTCAGCTACTGTTTAGCTGATATCAGCTGATGTTCTGCTCAGAAAAGTCATTCGTCTGTCAGCGTCTCACTGGATTTTTTCCAGAAAATGTTTCTGTTCTTTATTCTGCTCACTTTATAATAAAGTCTAAACACAGTCTCAGGGATGAGGGTGGTTTAACTCTAACCTGATTGGTCGGTTTGAACTGGATCTCTCTCCTGATAGGCTGAGGTGTGTTCGGGGACGGTGTCGGAGGTCATCCAGTCGGTGGTGAACGGAGCAGACGGCTGCATCTTCTGCTTCGGACACGCCAACCTGGGTAACTACCTGTCGACTCCTTCACTCATGAACACCTGATTCAAACATTCAGCATCATTCCTGTTGGCTCCGCCCCCTCCAGGGAAGACATACACCATGATTGGCCGGGACTGCTCCACGCAGAGTCTGGGCGTGGTTCCGACGGCCATCTCCTGGCTCTTTAAGGTGATCGAGGAGCGCAGGGAGAAGTCTGGGGCTCGTTTCTCCGTCTGGGTGTCGGCGGTGGAGATCTCCGGCCGGGAGGAGACGCTCACCGACCTCCTGGCTGAGCTCTCCTCCTCAGCAGGGGCCCATCAGGAGGTCTCCCTCTGGGAAGATCCTCTCTGTGGATCCCAGGTAGAGAAGAAAAGCCTTTTCTTATCTTCCCAATGTCTGATTTCACATGACTTTGAAGCTGAAACCACAACCCAGTACTGAACATTTCACTGATTTAGTCTGATGTTTAGAACATTAAGACTCTTAGAAACTATTCGCTCTGATTTGTTCATCCCGAGAAGGTCTTTGACTCTTTCTACAACAGTTTGGAGTCGTTGGCAGGATTCTGGGATCGAGTCCAGATCCTCAGCCGAGGACAGAAAACACATTAAACACAGCCTGCGATGGGGTTAGAACCATGACATGTTGTAACTCTGCAGGGGTGGCCATGATGGAATAATATAACAAAGGAAGTCCTTCTGAAGGATCCACTCACCTGGTTGCCATGGTGATTCCCTCCTTTTCTGCCAATCAGAAGGAGAAGTTGTAGACGGCAGCTTTTTTCTTTAGACAGGAAGAATCTGAGTCTGAAACAAACTGTGGTGTGATAATAAAGTCTGATAATGTGATGTAAAGCGACCCAGCAGCAGAGGGAACGCTCCCTCTGACAGCAGCTAATTTCAGGTTTTTCTCTGTAGTCATGATGGCCGCCCGTTCTTGGTTGTGCAGCTGTTCCAGATGTTTTTCTCTCATGTCTTCCTGGTGTTTGAAGAAGCCTGATGCAACGGTTCAGGATCTGTTTTTGGAGCAGCTTGGTGATTTACTTATTAAACTCTGAGGATGTTTCCTGAGGAGTGTCCTCTCCTCGTTTCCTTCCTCTCTGTGACCTCCTCTTCACCTCCTGGGACTTCATCACTTTCTACAACTGTCCAATTAGTCTTCATCTTCCTTCTTTCTATTCATTCTGTTTTATCTCCCCGGGCTTCTTGGGTCTGCCACTTTTTATCTCCTCTCACTTTAATTCTCCTCCTCTGTCACTTCACTTCTCTCCTCTCGTGCCGACGTCCTTATTTTATCGAACCCCATTCTGTCTCATTTCTCCTTTTATCTCTCCCGTTTTACCTCCGCGAGGCAGAGCTCGACTTTGAGTTCAGAGCCACAGATGGTTGGGAGACGCAGACAGTTTTGGTTCTGTGTTACAGTCGAGAAACTTCTTTTTAACCTAAATTCAGATAAAGTCAGGAGTTCTTTTCAAAGTGACGTAATCAGAACAAAGTCGAAACCAGAACTGCCTCTTTGTTATTATTCTGCCTGTTTGTCATTTTACTGAAAGGTGAACGAATTCAAACAGAAGCAGTTTAAAGTCCTGAACATCTCTGTTTCCTCTGCTTTCTTAATCTCAGCTCCAGAACCAGACGGAGCTCCGGGTGACCAGCGCCGAGCGGGCGGCGTTTTTCCTGGACGCCGCTCTGGCGGAGAGGAGGAGCAGCCGGACGCCGAACGATCAGGAAGCCCGAAGGAACTCGCACTTCCTGTTTACTCTGCACCTGTACCAGGAGAGGCCGGACAAGAGCAACAAGGCAGCAGGTTCAGTCACAAATTAGAAGAAATTCAAACCATTTTTATATTTTTTGTCCATCTTTTACCATAAAACAGCTCGTATTTTAAAATGTAAATCCAATAATCACCTGTTTTTTACTTTCCAGGACTGGTTCCTGATGAAAAAATCTAATTACCAAGACATTATTAATCTTAATTTAAGACTGTGTGGGTTTTTATTTTCGGCAATATCAAATTTTAAAATAGCAGCACTAAAAGCTTCACCGGGGTTTTACTTCCAACATTTTAATGGATTATTTTCAGTCACTAAAACCTGAGCTGCTCTATAAATATAATCTCAGGTTTCCAGCATGTTGCATCACATCTCAATGTGTCACAATTCTAAAAATTATTAAATAAAATCTGTATTTCTGCTAACACAAGACACTAAACTCCAAACAACCCCAGAAAACTGCAGCAGAAAGTTATAAAATCTAATTTCTTCTGCTTATTGAACAGCAGCTCATAAACACTGACCACTCAGCCAGGAATAAATTCTCATCTTTGCTCTCCTGCAGCTTTTTGTTTCCAAACATGTAGCTGCTAATTAGCTTCATGTCGAATTACAACCCCAGGGGCTTCGCCATCGCCACCTCCGCCCACGTCCACCTGTCACGGCGGAGACGTTTCCACAGTTATCAGTGTTTTACGACCTCCGTGTCCACGGCTGGAATACATCTGCATGGCTAATGAGGCCTGGCGGCTCGCGTCCTGCAGTGTTTATGGAGCGGCGGGCGTTAAAAGTCTGCTCTCAGCTGCTCTCAGCAGTTTCTAAATCTTGCTGATGTGGGCTGTTGAACTTTCACACCCTCATTACTCTGAATTACTGAAATAAGCAGGCAGTTAAAGTGATACTAAATATTAATCAGGCTGCTCAGAGGCGTCCAGCCAACATGAAAACAACCGGATTTTATTAGAATAAATTGCTCTGAACGTGCACTCAGCTGCTGTGACCTGTCCAGGGTGTCCCCCGCCTCTCGTCCAATGACAGCTGGAGACAGGTCCGTCTCCTTGTGACTCTGCACAGAAAGAACATGGTTGGATGAATGTGAACCATTGTTATATGTTGAACGATGCCCTAAACAATCCACCCAATGACATCTCACAGTTTCAAGGATTGTGACCCAATTAGGCACCTTTAAAGGAACATGAAGGAATGTTTTTATTGTTGTTTTATGATTTGGTAGACTGTTGGACCCATGTTAATTTGGGTTTTTCTCCTAACTTGAGTTCCTGTACATTCTTTGCACTGAAAGCTGGGACTGATCAGTCTTGAGTTGTCACCTCACTTTGGACTTGTTGGACTTGCTTTGGGTCCTTAGAGTTTCTGGTCTTATCATTGAGGTTTTCATAGTAAAACTTTGGGTTTATTGACTTCAGACTTCTGTTTGATATTTGTTTGTTTGGCTTTGAAACCTGACTTGAGAAGTCTCTGGTTGACTGACAGATATCTGTTAGTCCAGTCTTACAGTTTAATTCATGACCAATACTTATTTTACTGGCCTCTTAACGTTGATTGTCGACTTGTATTTTGACTCTAGAAATGGTAGACTTACGTTTAACTTGACCTCGGAGCTGGTAAATCTGGATTTGGGACCTAACTTAAGGTTTACTTTGTGAGATTTCGTTGGTTTTGATCAGGACTTGTTGGTCTCATCATGGATAATACAACTTACCTGTTCTTTAACTAGATTTTGGATTGGATTCTTTTATTTGACTGAAGTCTTATCTTTGGCAATTGCTTCTTCAGCTTAGTGAATTGTTTGTCCTTTCTTTCAGTTTAATTCATGATATTAACCAAAGACTTACTGTTGACCTGAGATCTTACTGGTTTAATTCTGAATTTTGACTTTTTTTGACAGCTTGATCCTCATCTTGAGACTGATAAGTCTGAATTTGGGATCTAATTTAGGGCTTACTTCCTGGGATTTTCCAGGACTTGTTGGTTTTGACCTGAGACCTGTCCTGTGACTGGATTGGTGGTTTGAATCAGGTCAGGTGTGATAAAACTACTTGTTAGTTTTGAAACATGGTTTAACTCTGAACATTTACTGTAAACTAATGTGGATTTGCACAGCTTTGGGTCCATCCTATATTAGAGCCATTAATTCCAGATTTGAGATTTGTTTCTTGAGATTTTTCAGCCCTGATTAGGATTAGCTGTTCCTCACTCAGGACTTGCTGAGCCTGTCCCACCTCTGAGACGTCAGTCGGTGTTGAACCAACCTTATCTGGGCTGTGAGAAATTGCTTGGCACTGTGAATTCTTTGGAGACGTTCTGCCGTTTATGTGTGTCGCCTCTTTCCGGCTGTAGATGCTCCCTCCACTGAAAGCAGAGCGGATTCTTGTTGTATCATTAGTCCTTTGCTCCTGCAGAGACTCTGGAGTTTTATCACGTCTCATCTTCTCGTTAAACCAAATTTACACCTTTTGTACAAGATTATTAAAACTGAAGGGCTGAACGTCTTTATGTTTCTGTCTTTAAATGGATCTATATATTGATCATTTTAGCAGTAACGAGCCGTTAAACGGGGTTCTGTTGTTTTCTGTGTCTCAGTGTCTGGCAGGAGTCGTCTCCACCTCCTGGACCTGGGGAGCTGCGAGACGGACATCAGCAGGACCAGAGAGGGGGGCGGAGGACAGTGTTTGTCTCTATCTGCGCTGGGAAACGTCATCCTGGCACTTGCCAATGGGGCCAAGCATGTTCCCTACAGGTATGAGCTCACACTGTTAGCATCTTAATAAACCGAAGACAGATGGACCCTTGGCTCCTGTGAGGATGGGGGCCGGCAGAATTAAATGTATTTTTAATGAGTGTTCAGTCAGTTTTAAAGGCTGGTTTATGCTGATGAATTGATTACTATGTGATGCTAATTGACATGTGAATTCAGTCCTCCGGGTGTTTGTTATTCAGGCTGATTGTTCTGTGGAGCTCCGGCTTTATTGCTTGGCTTTTTGCCACACAGTTTTCTTCTTCTTGAGGTGTTGTCGCCCTGCGCTGTACACGCTGTATCTGTTCAATTTTATGCCATCTTTAGTGCTTTAAAGACCTTCATTTTTAACAGAGACACATTTTTCTTGTGCTCGGCACCAGAGCAATGAAATTATTGAAGTTATCAGGTCACATTCTCTTCATTATTTTCACATTAAAGCAGCAGATAGAAACACACACTGATTTACATGTAGCTTCAAAAATTAGCATAAAATAAGCAGTGAAGGCAGCGGGATTAGTTGATCCAGAGGAGCCAGCTAAAACCCCAAACTCATAATGTTTTCAGCTTTGTTGGTGGTAAACAGAAGAGTCTAAAGGCTTAGACTGTAGTATGTAAATCCAGCGGAGCTTTTCTCCAGGTCTCTTCAAAGGCCGGATCTCATACTGTATGTCTGACGGCAGATCACATGTGGCGTGCAGTTCAAAGTGCGCCTCATGAATGTGAGATGAGAGATCTTCCTTATTCCTTTTTTGCTCGTCTTGAGCCCAACTGTTGCACGGTGTGATGAATGGTCTCTGGGATCCTGTGGGGTTTCTCGGGCCTGCGATGTGTCTTCCTTTCTTCCCTCTTTCTTTGGGACTAACGAGGGTTCTCTTGATGTTTTATTCAGGGAGAGCAAGCTCACCATGCTGCTCAGCGAATCTCTGGGTAACATCAACTGTCGAACCACCATGATCACTCACATCTCGGATTCGCCGCTGAACTACATGGAGACGCTGACCACAGTGCAGCTGGCCTCACGAATCCACCGCATGAGGAAGAAGAAGTCCAAAGTACTTCATCTTTAATTTATTTTACTTCTCCAGGCTGATTGTAAAGACTGGGGCTGAATGAGACCAAAACAAAGGGTCGGGCCACTTACCTATCAATAATTTACAAAATAAAAGCCTCAGATATTGAGTCTTCTGATGTTTTAGGAAAGATGGAAGGGTAGACAACCTGTCAAAATGATTGACAGCTGTCAGATTCTAAATCCTGCCCCCATGCAATCACCCACCCACCTCAAAGTCTTTTACCTTCTCTTTAAATTTGAACAATTAGCACAACATTTTGAAATGTCTTTCATGATGGATGTGGGTGAAGCTGAGGGGCGGGGTTTATGATTTGAGAGCTGTCAATCATTTTAACAAGATGGTCCCATTTTGCTGCTTTTTTTGTTTTGCTATGATAATTTTTGTGTAAAAATTCTTGTGAATGCTGAAAAAAAGACAATTTGTGCAATTTCAGAAACATTAGAGTGTAGTTATTGGGAATATAGCTGGTACTCACCAGGTCTGGTCCGGATCCGGATCATAATCTGGATTAAACTATTTTTTATTGACGCTACAACCTTGGCAGAGTGCTGCTAGTTGAATAAATGTTCCTGGATAAGAATCAGAATTATTTGAAATAGAATGTTTATTGTCAGTTTGTATTAAACTCTTTGCAGAACATAAAACGTTCTGGAACATCCCGCAGCATCAGATGTTCCTGAACTTCTTTCTTTAACGTTCTGGTTGAACAACACGCGTATCAATAACATGTACAAGTACTGAACTGAAAGGTTTTGGCCTCTTAATGAGTTTCAATTGATATTCTGTGGTCAGTGACTGTAAAACCTCTAATGTAGACCTCCAGGATAAGACCATGAATCCACAGGAGTAATTCAGTGAGTTATTTTTCCTATGATACGACAGATAATCAATACTGGTGTTTCTGGAGGAACGAGAAGGGCTCTCACCCTCATTGATCGAAGTGACAGGTTGTATTTGTATTTCATAGAAGATAAAAACCATACAGAAGCATATACAAATTACTGATAATAAATTTAATCCAGCTTACACTGTGAACTTTTACCCTTGGACTTAATGGACTCCAATAACTCCAGACATCGATTTGTATTCAGGTTTCTTTATGTTAATGTTTTGTATTTTTTATTTCCAGTATGCTTCCAGCTCTTCTGGAGGGGAGAGTTCCTGTGAGGAAGGCCCAGCCCGCCGACCTCCTCTTCGACCCTTCTACCCTCGAATTGTGGCTCTGGACCCGGAGACACCCCTGCTCCTCTCCAGCGATCCTGACTATTCCTCCAGCAGTGAACAGTCCTGTGACACTGTCATCTACGTCGGGCCTGGGGGGACGGCCATATCCGATCGAGAGCTGAGCGACAACGAGGGTCCGCCTTCCTTCGTTCCCATCATTCCCTCTCTAAACAAAAAGCAACCCAAAGATGTTCCCAGATCGGACAGAGATCACTTGAAGTGCAACACGTTCGCAGAGCTGCAGGAGAGACTCGACTGCATCGATGGCAGTGAGGGTCCTGCAGCTTGCAGCAAAGAAAGTGGAGCAGCACAAACAATGAGGACTGAAGCTGCTAAAGCCACAGAGGACATTTCTCCACCCAAATCTGATAAGCACTCCTTCCAGAGCACAACAAATCCTAATCAGAGAGAATCCAGACTCCCCTCAGATGAAAGCCTCATCGATGCCTCCAAAAGGACGAGCGCTGATGGGGAGAAACTCACAGCTGCCCCCATTCAGCCATGTTTGATGGGGTCCAGTGAGACTTTCTCCCAGGATTCAGAGCCTGTGGTGAGAGAGAAGGTTAGAGGAGGCATACCCAAGCTGCCACCCTCACAAACCTCTGCTCCAACATCTAGGACAACATTAGAGCCTGGAGAAGCTTCCAGTAGGACTCCCCCAGTGGGCATGAGCTATCAGGTGCCATTCGACATGGATAGTCCCCCTCATGTCAGTAGATACCCCATGGAGGTCAGCGGTTTTCGGGCGGCTTTTCTTGGAAGGTGCCTGGACAGAGACCTTCTGAGGACCACGGTCACACTGCAGCAGCCTGTGGAGCTGAACGGGGAGGATGAGCTTGTATTCACCATCATCGAGGAGCTTCCACTTGGCCTTGTCCCGGGCAACGGCCGCCCCTCCAACCTCCTTAGCTTCAACACTGGTTGCTCACCACAGGCCTTAGCGACCGGCTCTCGTCCTGTCAGCATAATCACGAGCATCAATGATGAGTATGATGCTTACACATCTCAGCATGGAGCTGAAGGACCGGACTGCAGGTCACCTGTTGGAAGTGAAGGCAGCAGTTCAACAAACAGGTTTCACCTGAGAGATGAGAGCTCATCCATTCTCAGCTCACCAAGCATATTTCACAGAGAGAGATTTCCGCAGCATGGCCTTAAGAGCTCACTGAATGACAGTGGTGTCTGTTTCTCAGAGCTAGACAGTGACCCTGCCACTCCAAATAAACCCTCTTTTTCCAAATGCCCTCCTTCCCCTCATTTTGCCAAAGCCTCCTCCAAAGGCTCCCCTAAGGCGAAAGCCAGCACCCTAAATCCTCTGGCAAATGCCCAGATTCCCCAATACACCTCCCACTCAAGTCTTCCCAGAAAAAACAAGCCTACCTCATCTGCTGCTGCAGGTTGTAGCAGACAGGAAGGTAGACATGAGAACCTTTTGCTTCAGGAAAGCAGATTCATTGATCCCAGAGAGGTTGAGTTTCTCTCTGCAGGTAAGTCAGTAAGAAGCGGCACAATGACCATTTCCTCTAGGAAATATGGAGGGAACAGCAATAGCATGCCTAGACCTCCAAAGACACAGGTATCGTCAGCTCAAAGAGTTGTGGATGGTTGTGAGAAGTCCACCAGCAGGAGAGGAGATACCCTCATCAAGTTGCCACGACTCACCCGAGGTGCAACAACTCTGGGAACTGTTTCTACTCCACAGAGCTTGGAACTAAAATGGAGTCACGAGGCTGCCTCTGCGATCGGGACACTGAGGTTTTCATCGCTTGGGAAAAAGCCAAATGGACTAAAGAGCAACGTGATCTCCAAGTCTGGATCAGAAAACCTCTCTCCTCCTACTCCACCTTTTAGACAGTCCAGCCAAGAACAAAAGACGAGGTCTCCAAGTGCCTTAAAGACAAGCAGCGATGGTGGGAAGTTTGCTTTCCCTAAAACTTCAACCTCAGAGGAGGAATTCACTGTCAGGCTTCGAGCAGATTCATTCAGCCACAGGACATCTGGTTTAAAAACGGATCATGGTTCTCCAAGGACATCTTCCAGCCTGAAGACACGAGGAGCCAAAACAGATTCTTCCAGGTACTATGGGAGTCTAATGTCTCTGGAAAGATGTGACAGTCCAACCTCACCTAGCTCAAAATCTGAGGTGTTTAAGGATAATAATGGTGCTGCTTCCGGAAGTAGCAGCAAATCCAATAGATCTGTACCAAAACTTGGCCTTCCAGCCTCAAACTCCTCCTCTTCCTCTCAAGTTTCTTCTGCTTTCATTGCAACCAGCAGCAAGCTGGGCCAGGTTCGAGGTGCTGTCAGCTCCAGAGCTGCTGCTTCTGGAGGACTGAAGGTTCAATCACTGTCACTCAGCAGCTCAAAAGCCTTGAGCTCCTCTCCAAAACTTCCTGAAAACGCAGCTGGACGCAATGCCAGCAACCTGCCTCCGACTGGCAGGCCTCCTGCTCGCGCTGGAAACGGAGCCAAGGTTGGAAGAGGGACCATCATGGGCACAAAGCAGGTCTTCAACAGGGCGGCGAACAGCCGGGTCAGTGAGCTCGCCGCTGGAAGGCAGCAGCTCAGCAGGGGGCCTGGAGAAAGTGAGAGCCCTGACGGCGGGACGAGCACTGTATGCAGATCACCGCTCAACACGCCGCTGCCGTCACCTTACAGTAAGATCACCGCGCCTCGAAGACCGCAGCGCTACAGCAGCGGGCACGGCAGCGACAACAGCAGCATCCTCAGTGGGGAGCTCCCCCCCGCCATGGGCCGCACCGCCTTGTTTTACCACAGCGGGGGCAGCAGCGGCTACGAGAGCATGATCCGAGACAGCGAGACGACGGGCAGCACCTCCTCAGCTCACGACTCCATGAGCGAGAGCGGAGCGTCCTCGTCCAACAGAGGCAGGGTGTCCAAATCGCCCAAGAAGAGAGGAAACGGTAAGGACTCCAACTTTTCTTATATAAACTATTTGTTTAAAACAATAATGTGGACGTTAGTGACAGTTTAATGCACCTCTGATGTTTTAAAGTTTATAGAGGAGTCTAAAGTCCAGTGACCCTGTCGGGTTTCATCAATTAGGACCAATTCAGTCCAACGCCGCCTGAGCCACTCCAGCTTTATTTTAAAATGAGCAGGGAAGTGACAGGAATATCAGACTTTGGGGATTTATGAAAATTTATCACAAGGTCAACTCAGATTTACATAAAGAGGTTGGCCCATTTATACTATAACCTGAGTATTAAAATTATCATATCAGAGTAAGCTGTACAGGATAAGTCAACAAGTTCAATTAAAGTACAATTAAATACGGTTATAAATAATAAAATTAAAATACAGTTTTATCTATTTATAATTTGATTTAACCCAAGTTAAATTAGAGTTTGGAATTGTTTTATATGAATTCAGTCTGTTTTCAGGAGCAGTTTGATCTATTTTCTTCTAATTCAAGTTAATAAACTTATTCAAATTATAATTTGGTTCATTTAAACACAAACCAGATTTAATGTCTGAATTCAGTCCATTTTTAGGAAAGTTCAGTCGAATTTCATGAAATAAAAATCCAACTTGATCAGACTGCAATTTAATCACAATTCATTTTCTTCTGATTTTGGTACAGTTCAGATTAATAAAATAATATATTTAATTGAACACAGCAGGTTCAGTTTTAGACCAGATCAGTCCATTTACATCAAATTAAACACAGTAATATTCAGTTTAATTCCAGTATTTTAATCCATCTGATATTTCTTTTTAATGACATATTTTTAGTTGCAATTATAATCTGAAACAAAGTCAGTATATTTCAGTATAATGTTTCTTTTTGAAGGGAAGTGTGGAGTTTTGTGACTGTTGTTGGTTTGTTTAGTGACAAACTGAGCTGAGGTTTAAAATTGCCCCAACCTTTCATAAGTATCATTTTAATGTAGACATTTTGACATTTAAACATTGTTTAAGTTTTTTACATCAAGGAGGAAACTTTCATGAAGCTTTTTATTTCTTTTATCTGAATCAATTATTATTAAAATGAAGACTGACAGTCAGTTAAAGGAGCTGACATTCAGAAGTCTGATGTATTGACTCAGAAAGTAAAAGAGCCATAAGAGTCGTGTTTCCTTGAAGCCATATGGAGAAATTAACATATTTATGGCTTTTTTCCATCTATTGAAGCCGGATGATGGGATGAAAGTGGCTGTTCGCTTCAGTATTTCCACTGAGGAGCGCAGGTATGATTGCTGCAGGAGCGTCTATCAAAGGCGTCCTCGGTGTGTGAGTGAGTGTAGACGAGCTCAACATCCACGCCTGTTATCTGCCGTTTCCACCCCCCAGCAGCTGATTAGGCTCCGTGCAGAAGGTCGCAGGTCGGGCAGCCGTGTGCACGTGGAGCCAGCACTCCGCCGGCCCGTGAATCGACTCATTTCTGCTTCATGAATGTTTCATGAGGATACAGCGATTCCCAGTGA
The DNA here is from genome assembly GCF_001649575.2 of Kryptolebias marmoratus. Classification (NCBI taxonomy): domain Eukaryota; kingdom Metazoa; phylum Chordata; class Actinopteri; order Cyprinodontiformes; family Rivulidae; genus Kryptolebias; species Kryptolebias marmoratus. Next base: position 1,385,657 of record NC_051448.1, on the reverse strand, counting down.
ACACATCCAAGTCCAATTATCACCCTCCACACTCCAGCCTCTCTCTCTCTGTCACACACACACACCCGTCAGTCCGCCGCCATCTGAAGTGTGATGGCGTTAATCATCTGTAATGGTTGTTGGTTTTTGGTTCACTAATAACACAACTGACAGCTGCTGGTTCGAAGTCTTTAAAATGACGTCTGAGGTCTTCAGGTTTACAATGAACTGCATCTGAAAATATCTGAAGAGCAGCGAATGGATGTGGACGAGGAGGATGAAAGTAATGAAAGCTAACGAGCTGTGTGGGCTGACTCGGTGAGAATAACCTGAACATCAGCTCAGACTAGTTCACCTTTCAGGAGAGATATCTTTATACTGCTGCTGCAGATTTAATAAGTCACCTCCTCTAAACTCCTGGTGCCTAAATATATGGAAAAAATAACACCTGCTGCCCTTCATGACAGAGTTTTTGACTAATATCGTCTTATTGTTGAGTAATGAGTCATTTTAGTCAAACCTTGATAATAACATCATACATGTTCTCATGCAATTGTCTGTTAGATCTTAGGGTGACTCTCAGCTGCTAATAAACCAAATTTTGGTTGAATATTTGTAAATTTGACTGAGTTATGTGTTTGCTAAGGACGCCGTCTTGAACTGGATTGACTCCAAATGTCAGTCAGTTGTAGATGTATATTTAATGATTGCTTTATGAAAGTTTGATTACAGTTCATTCAGTGGTTTTAGATATTTTACTAACAGACAAACACCTTGCACACACAGACACGGGGAAGAAGATTATCCGCCTTTTTGTCTTCGACAGCGAGCGAGAATAAGACGACTCGAGACTTTTGCACGGTTCTGCCTCAGCTGCTGAGGATGTTTGCTGTTAGCGCAGTTCACATGATTCATTTGAACATTGTCAGAAAATTAAAAATGAGGTTTTTGTTGTTGATTTTGCTCTTCCTGCTTGTAATAATAAACTTTTTTCGTCTTGCCGTCACATCTCGAGGTTCAGAGGGTTAAACTCCTAAAGCAGGGGTCTCCAATCCTGGTCCTCAGGGCCACCATCCTGCAGGTTTTCCTTGTTCCTCTGCTCCAACACACCTGATTCATGGTTAAATCACCTCTTCATGTTCTGCAGAAGCCTGTTAATTACTCATTGATTCAGATCAGGTGTGTTGGAGCAGAGAGACAAGGAAAACCTGCAGGATGGTGGACCGGAGGACCAGGGTTGGAGACCCCTGTCCTAAAGTATCCTCATTAGTGCATTTTCTCCTTCAGGTCCACATATGTAAAAAAAATATTAAAAATCAAGCAACTAATCAGTGTAACCTAATCCTGTTTATTCCAGCAGCAGAAACTCTGCCTCCTCAGGTGTTTTTGTGATTTTACCTGCACACCATCATGAACTCGTCCCCTTCCTTCCAGGAGGCTTCCTGCGGCGGAGGCTGATCCCAGCTCCCCTCCCCGACACCTCGTCTCTGGGCAGGAAGGCCGGCAGTCAGTGGGTGGACCTGCCCCCGCTGGGGGGCGCCCTGAAGGAGCCGTTTGAGATAAAGGTGTACGAGATCGATGACGTGGAGCGTCTGCAGAGGAGGAAGGAGGTGGTGGGCTCAGAGGTGAGGAGCAGCTCACAGTTCCAGTCAGCAAACAGCTCGGTGACGTAACCTTTGACCTGCAGCTCACAGCCGACAGGTCAGGGATGATAATGAGGAGGAGGAAGAGAGCCGACGGCTCGTTGACCTCAGCAGCAGAGCGATGAGCTGCGTCTGATGGAGGAAGAAACTCTGATTTGTTTTCAGTTAGTGAAAGATGATGAAGGTGTTTGAGTGTGAGGGGTGTGTAATAAAAGCTCTTTCTTTCCTTTCCTTTCAGCAGCCTTTCCAGGACGTAGAAAAGGTGAGCAAAAACATTTCTTTCTGCAAAAACATCTTTACTTTAGGATCGTAACAAAAAAACAGAACATTTTGAACAGCACCAAAAACAAAAGAACATTTTGTCTGAACTGTATGAGAACTGTCGAAGAATCAAAAGAAATGTTCAAGCTGCTGCCAGTGGCTCATTAAGGTCACCATGGTAACCACTCACCTGTGCCTCTCACTCCCTGACTGCAGGCAGGAACGGACTGAAAAATAAGCCTCAAACAAACAGCCACACTGCAAAAACATTAAATCTGATTTTAAAAACAAGTTAAAAAGTGCCTTCACTTATCGATTTAAAAGGAATATTTAGAGTTTAAATATAACTGAAGTCTGAAAGCTCTGCGTTCTGGGAGGATTTGAGAGAAAACTGTAAATCTTGTAGCAGTAAGAGACACACTGGGTGAAAAAAAACAAAAATATCAATGTTTTAATGTATAACTTATATTTGTATGAAATAAGAACTTGTTTGCAAAACAAAAGTGACATCATTAAGCTGAATATTCTGTTGAAAAATCTCCCAAAATCATCAAACTTAAACTGTGACTGTATAAAATTATTATTAATCCATTATTTTTCTTGCATTTCTTGGTGAATTTTGTTTGCATTGAGCTCATTATTATAATAAATGTGTGAATTCTGACTCAGCCTTCACACCAAACTAACATTTGAGTGGTGATGGAGCCTCATGTTTTGTTGTAAAGAAACCAGATACAGGATATAAGGTTTGAGCTGAGCAGTTCCAGAGCTGCTTCAGTGTATTTAGGCTGGGAGCAGAAAGACTATTTTCTGTTTTTCACATCTGTAGGAGCAGAGAGTTGACATGTGATCCACCTGGTGTCACCTGCTCTCCTCAGCTGTCTCTAATCCTCCGTCCTGCAGATTAACTAATTTTATCTTCGGCTGACTCTTAATTAAATCCATCTGTGGACACAGACCGAAGATTGGCGTAATCCTCATCCCATCCATGAACCGCCCAGCGCTCAGCAGCAGCAGGGCAGAGCCTCTGCACGGTTCTGGTTCTGACCCGGTGTCTGTTTACTCTGCAGGGTCTGCTGTACTTTAACGCCCGGCTGAGGATGCTGGAGAAGCGGCAGCAGCAGATCAGGGAGCTGAGGAGCAAACACGAGCAGCTGAAGGTGGAGCTGGAGGAGGTCAAGAACCGGCTGATGCTCCAACCGAGCAAATGGACCGGAGAGTGTGAGTACCAAGAACCTGACAGATTCTGCTGAAAGAACCTGAATTTAAAATCAAATCGTCTCTTTCCTTTCTCTGCCCCGACAGTTGATGTGGACCAGGACCTGGACCGGGAGTCCCAGGAGTACCTGGAGGCTCTGGCTCAGGCGACGGCAGAACTGGACTACTGTGTCAGCCTCTGCAAGTCCCGCGTGATGATGGAGACCTGCTTCGACATCTCCACCAGTGTTACCACGGCGATGCAGGACGGTCAGCAGGACATGTAGACGTTACAGCATCGCCCATCCGTGTCCAGAGAGGACGTAAAACCTGAGGAAAACTAAAGAACAAGGAGGGAAACATGTTTAAGAACTGACTGATGGGTTCTGCTGGTCCTGGATCAGATCAGTGAAGACAAGCAGGAAGTGCCTTTCTATTTATTATCCTCTGTAACTCAATTATTTAAGCTTTTTTTTTCCTTGTTTATTTTTATTTTGTATTTATTTGGTTATTTATGGTGCTAACTGACATATTTCTTATGCAACATTAGTTAGAAAATAGTGAGTTAATAAGAGAAAAACAGACTTTGGGTTTTAGTCAGAAAACTAAATATTTGACTGCTTTCAGAGTAAAGACATCTGTTGTTTCTGCTGGTTTTTGGGTCAATGTTTGTCTTCAGGAAGGTTTTCCTCCTGAGGTTTATGAGCTGAAGTAGGTATTTTTATAAATCTGACATAAAACTCAGACTTCCTGCAGACTCCAGGGTGAGTCCAAAAAGATCTGCCTTCTTTTAAGTTTTCTTCTGTGTGTCTTTGGTTGCTTTTATATCTGTGATAAAAACAAGCTGCTAACAGAGAATTCAGTTGCTGTAAACTGATTATAAACAACCTAAAGAAGGATCCAAAGACTCAGTTGGATGTGAAAAACACAGATTTACCTTCAGAATGAGACGCTTGTCTCACCTGAAACTACTTCAGTGAGTAAAAAAGGTTTAGACTCGAGCTTTCTGTAAATTTGTCGTCCTGCTCAAACATCAAATGTTAACTTCTGTAAAGCCTTTTATAGAAACTGTGTAAATAATATAAAGCTCCAGTTGTGTAAAATGTCAATAAAAAAGAATGCAATAATTTACAAATCTCATAAACTCATTTGATTCACAAAGAAACAGTAAACTAAGAAAGTGTACCATTTATTAGAATATATATATATATATATATATAATTTAAAATGTTATAAAAGCAATATCTCAGAGAGTTGGTTTAGGGCCAACAAAAGGCTGTAAAAGGTTTGAATCAGAAACATCTGGAGGAACATTTTGTAACTAATGAGGTTAAATGGCAGCAGGTCAGTCAGAGGAGTGGATTAAAGGCTGAATCTGTCAGAAGTGAAGATGAGCAGAGGTTCAGCAGTCTGTGAAAAACTGTCTAAAAATACCTCAACAGAAAGAGAACTTTGAATATGCTGTCCACAAATGCTGCTTAAAGCTCTATCAGGCAAAGGAGAAGCCAGATGTGAACAGATGTGTCTCCTCTGGACCAAAGAGGAGAACTGTTCTGAGGTCAGCCTGCCTCTCTGATGGTATGGGGGTGCATTAGTCCAGGTTTTAGAACAACATCTGCTCCCATCCAGGACTGTTGAACAGACAGAACGGGACAACCTCAGGTCCAGATGTTTACAGACTGATGAGGGAAACATCTGGAACATCTTTAAGACGTGTTGTTGCCAACAAATGCAAAAGATAGCTTTTATTTATTTATTTATTTTTAAATGGTACAATTTCTTAGTTTGAACATTTAATGTTTTCTGCATGTGAATACAAAGTGTGTCTATGAGATTTGCAGATCATTGCATTCTGTTTTTGTTTACATTTTACACAGAATTGAGGCTGTAAATCTGTCGCCTTGTTTCCTTGCTGTAATGAGGAGATCCGGTTCTCCAGGTGTGACTGATGGACGACATGCTGTCCATGTTCTGTTACCTGCCTGCAGATAAATAACTCCCACAGGTGGCAGCTTGTTGGTGACGTTTAGTTTTCATCCGTCTGTTTGTGTGTAAGAATCTGCGGACGGCTTTGACTTGTTCAGGCAGGAGGTTACGGGCAGTTTAAGGTTGATATTTCTAACCTGAAACCTGAAACTGAGACTCGTTATCATCACAATGTTGTATCAAAGTCCATCCATGAAGACAAACCTGGAGCTGACTGAGAACTTTGTGTTTGTTTGCTGAATATTTCCTCATCCGTCTGCGTTCAAACCTCTCAGGCTCTTTTTCAAAACTGCTGCATGAAACTTTCTCTCCTTTTTTGAGACATTTTTTCTAAAGTTGTTTGTTTTTTTCTGTGAAGTTTCTCTTTTAATATTTGCCCTTTATTAACAGATCCAGATGTTTTTTTATTTGTTTGTTTTTTTACTGTACAGTTTTCTAATCATTTCTAAGGAGCGGAGTGTGGAGCAGGAGATGTACAGAATCACTGAGTCGCTTCTTCACGTCCGAGTTAATAAAGATAAGAGTCCGTTCAGATAAAAAGGACAGGTTCTCCTGTTTGTTCAGTGTTTGTTTCATCTGAAGGAAACTGTTGGGAAAGTGCTGCTTCCCCCGCCTCAGCTGCCTGTCAGTTTGCCAGAATCTTCTCGGAGCTGATGGAGAGTCTCTATCCAAGGCCTCACCGAACTCCTCCAACACCTGAGCCTTCGCCTCAGCAACAGCTCGCTCGGCCCGCCGGTGCCCCTCAGCTGCCTCTGGAGTCCTACCATCCATCAGGGCCTGATAGGACTCCTCTTTCAGTTGGACTGCCCCCTCACTCGGGGCGTCCAGCACCGGGTTCGAGGACGGCCACAGCAGATCAGAACATGGCCCACTCGGACTCAATGTCCCCCACCTCAGCTGGGATGCAGTTAGAGCTCTGCCGGAGGTGTGAGATAAAGATCGTTCTAACAGGTTCTTCTGACGGTTGTTCCCAGCAAACCCCCACAATGTTTGGTTTTACCAGGTCTGTCCAGCATCTTGGCCCACCATCTGATCCAACTCCCCACCAGGTGGTGATCAGGTCACAGCTCTGCTCCTCTTTTCATACGGCTGCAGGTCAGATGGCACCACTACCAAGTCTGTCATCGATCTGCAGCCTAAGCTGACCTGGTGCCATGTGCACCTATGGACACCCTCATGTTCGAACGTGGTGTTCCTTATAGACAAACTGTGATCAGCACAGAAGTCCAAAAACAGAACTAAACTTGGGTTCAGATCAGAGAGGCCGTTCCTCCTGAATAAAGTTCAGTCTTTACTAAACCTTTTTCTCTGAAGAAACAAAAAACAAGAATTAAAGAGAAAACATTGAAGAGTTTGCTGAGATTTGATCCAATTTAAAGAACACGCCGTGCTCACGTAGCGTTCTGTTTGGAAAAAGCTCGCAGTGATTTGTTCCTAAAGGTAAACAGTGTGGACATCTGATCTCTGGACTGAGTGAACTTTTAATCAGAACACAATTAAAACAAGCATTTTTTAAATCTATGGGCAGAAGTCTGATCAATGTCAGACAGTAACTTCAGCTCACAGATTCTGTCTCTGAGCTACGTTCTGCAGTTTGAAAAATGCTTTTAAGGCTTAATTTCTTCCAATTTCTTGTTTTTCTTTTCTCTTTTAAGCTTCTGTATGTTAAAATATCTCATGGACAACTGGATAAATGTTTATGAAACTCGCAGAAATCAGTCAGTGGAGGTCCATCTACAACTAATTCACTTTTGGAGTCAACCTGATTCCTGATGGCTAAATCAGCCGACCGACCCTAAAAATATAGAATAAAAACTTAAACTCAGTCAGTTTCACAGATTTTTTGTTAATCCTTGGTGTAGCAGAAGCTCAGAGTCATTCCCAACACATACCTCTAGCGAGACACCTCTGGACTTTATGCATGTTGTTGTTTTTAAGGTTTGACCAAAAATGCTACAACTTTGTCTTCACTTAGTCTAAAACTCTGGTATGAAAGGTAGCGGGCGATATGCATTCATCAAGAAAAATGTTTGTTGTGTAAATATGATTTAGTGAGATAACCAATCTATGCTGAAAACTCAAATTTAGGTGTTTGTGAAACATGACCGGACACTGATCAGCCTGTATGGATCAGGACTCTGGTGGGAGTTTTTATCTTGTTCAAACAGAAACTTTGGGCCTCGGGTTCAGAGTTCAGACCCAGATGGACATAAATACCAGAGTCCCTGTCCTGCTGCAGGTCCAGGTCTCTGAGTCCTTCAGTAAAGATGGTGTCCAGTCTGTTCCTGTTGATGTTGGTGGTGTGCGGTCTGGTCGGGGCTCGGCCGGGGCCAGAGCACGATGAACCTCAAGGTGAGTCTGTCTGTCGACTGATGCTTGTCAGAGTTTTAGTCAGATTATCTTTGAATTCCTTTCATTGAGGACTTTTACAGTTAAAGTGAGATTACTTCAGACTAGTTTGATATTATGAATGTTTTTGTCATTATCTGTTTATTTAATTTTCACTCTGTCTGTGACTTTTTAACTTTTGTTCCTTGCTGCTGCCTGTCTTTGCCAGGTCTCCCTTAAACAAGAGATTATTAATCTCAGTGGGATCTTTCTGGTGAAATAAAGGTTTTATAACGATAATAATAATAAACACTTGACCTCTGACCTCTGACCTCTTGCAGTTAAAGTGGCGTTCTCTGCCACGCTCCTCAACAATCAGAACTGGACCTCTCTGGGTCCGTATGAGAAAGATGAAACTCTGAAGTTTGAGAGGGTGGTGACAAACATCGGCAACGGATACGACCCAGCGACAGGTACGACTCACCTGGTCAGGTCAGGTAGAACGTCAGTCTTTGCTTTAAAGTGGTTTTGATTTAAAATACAGAAAAAGGACCTCCAGGTTTGGCCTGAACCCATCAGGACCTGTAACACTTGAAATCTTGATCTTTAATGTTTGTTGAGTGACATTCTAGGCTGCTGTTCACCTGATCGTTCCTTTCTCAAACCAGTTACTTTAAAAATGTATCGTTACATCCTGATCTCACCTGAAACTCTGCAGGCTCAAAGAAGTTCATCTTTGTTGGAAATAGTTTGGCTCACAACAATCACCTTCAGTCCTTCTGCTCTCCTGCAGGTGTCTTCACAGCTCCTGCTAAAGGGCTCTACTACGTCCAGATCACCGGGATGGTCGGCAGTTCAGGGACACTGAACGCAGGACTGAAGAAAAATGGAGAGAACATGTTTGCCATCCACCAGAAAGCAGGAACCCAGGCCAGCGCCTCCAACGGCATGACTCTGGCCCTGGAGCAGGGGGACCGGCTCTTTGTCCAACTCTGGGCAGGTCAGACCATCGCAGATCAGAGTCGCCTCAGCACCTTCACCGGCTTCCTGGTCTTCCCCATGTAGGCTGAGACTCCTTCAGCTTCCAGGAGACGCTGTGAGGAGGGTCCTCCTGGACCTGGAGACACACGAGGGTCAGAGTTTGAATCAGTGACCAATCAGCTGCTGTTACTGGGGTCAACCATCCACATGGGAGGAAGTGCCATGCCATTTTTTGCAGAATCTGTGCACGAAGGACGTCCAAACGTCCCACTCTGACATGCTGCTGCTGTGACAGTGGCTTTAAGAGATAATATGCTGATTTGCACAGTGTGAAGATGACAACATGCTGCTGTCTTTTGTCTATAAAAATAAAAATATGTAAAAATCACTTGATACTTGTACTTGAATATAATTTGTGAACAATAAGAACTCACATCTCGCTCTCAGGCTTGCTGCCGCAGAGTCCACGGTGCTGCTGCAGGTAAAAGACTCACACCTGGAGTCAATCACTCCTCTTCCTCCCTCCTCCTCCTCAAACAGCCTCCCTGTCCAGCTCTTTACAACAGGCAGGAGGATAACAAGCTTTTAAAACCGTCATGGTGCAGCATGGAGGACAAGAGATAAAAATGATGATGAGATTGTTGTTTTAAATGACTGAAATTGGTTTATTTATTTATTTATTCTCATCTGACATAAAAAACAAATTAATACAAAATCAAGACATTGTGTTGATAAAGATCAGTCTGCTGGTCCAAATCCAGCCCATAAAACAGGATAAATTAAATCAAATCAGAGCTCAGAAATGGTTAATGATGACAGTGTTTCAGCTCGATCTCAGCGCCGTAGGACAAAAACAAACACAGCGATGAGAGGATATCCAAATGTCAACTTCCCTGATTTTTGACCCTCTTCACCAAAAACTGAACTCATGAAGTGATAACCTCCAGAAAGAGGAACTGCTGCACCAAAAACAGCTGGGTTCACCTGAAAATCTTTAATAAGTTAGTGAGCAGTGATGGTCCTGAAGGTGTGAAGGTCGTTCTGCATCTGGAGCCAAACGTTTATCTCTTTCCTCCATGTTTGTTCTCAAGTGAAGGGGAAACTCAAAACTTTAATTAGTTACTTTAATTAAAATTATTCCACACTCCTGTTTAGCTTCTGTGATGCCTTTTTAAGATTATTTTGTCCTATTTAATATTTATACAGAGTGACTCACAGAAACAAGAAAAACATGGAGAATTGTTTGACGCCAATGAAAAATGAAGGAAAGTAAAAAATCCCATTTCACTCAACAGCCACACAAAAATACTGAGTTAATTGATTTAATCCAACGAGGAGGAGGATGAAGATACAGCTGCACCTGCAGGTTGAGTTCCTTAATCAGTGTCTGAGAAGAAGACGACTCAGACCAGGGTTTTGTCTCAGTGGGGAAATAATCTGGCCAATTTAGGACCCGAGTTTGAATTTGATTTAATTCAATGATACACAACCGGAGCTGATCTGGACCTGTTTTCTTTGACGCTCTGGAGAACAAAAGTTAAATGACAGTGATTGAAAAGGTGGGAAAAGCAGACTGAGGAAGGTCAAAGAAGGAGGGTAAGGACAGGGGGAGTGGATGATGGACAGACAGGGGGAGGTCCAGAGTGTGAGACAGAAGGCTTGTCCAATGACTGGAGGCGCAGTTGAGGTGCGGCCCTGATCCAGTTTTTAAATGAACTTTATTTGTGTGACAACAAAAATCCAAATAAATGAAACAATCACGGCTAACGTTAGCATGGTTTGTTTGAGCAAATTTCAGTTTGACTCTCAGTTAAGTAGATCTTGGTGGCTTCTCGGTAATCCAGGTCACAATAATCCTGAATGTTGGGATTAGACAAACGGACTTCCTTTCTTGGGTTTTATGGACATTTTACCTCTCAATCAAATGGTTTACCCAGTTTCTGGGAACAAAAACCAGTGTCCATTCTACACCAGTTAGGAAGCATGGATTGAAATAATTTTAAGTCCTTTAAGGGAACAAAGTGCTGAGTCATTTCATATCTCCACATACAATCCAAAACTGGCTGTTTTGGTGGTCCATCAGTGCAGTTGTTCCACTAAGATGAAGGATGATTGTTTGGCTCGGTTCTTACCCAGACACCTCAGGTCCTGGAAGATCTTCTTGAGATTGGTCCTAAACCTCACCCCAATGAAGCCGTAGACCACCGGGTTCAGGCAGCAGTGCATGTAGGCGACGGACTGAGTGACGGTCAGGGCAGTCTGCCAGGCATCTGCCTCTTCACACGGCAGCAGATGGAACATGCTGACAGTGTCATACAGCAGAACAGAGTTATAAGGAAGATGGCAGGTGATGAACACCACCACCACCACTAACACCACCCAAACCGCTTTGTGTCGGTGGAAGTTTCTGGCCTTCATCAGGGCGACGATGACGGCGGTGTAGCAGACGATCATGATGATCAGCGGCAGGAAGAAGCTAAAAGCCAGCTGGATGCTGGGAGAAGCCACCTTAACTGTTTTTGCTGTTTCACTGTCCTCAAATCTCATCTCACAGACGTACTCAGGAGCAGTCAAGGTCGGTTCCTCTTCTTTGGTCTCAACCATGACGGTTGTGCCGTTCATCGGCTCGTACCACTGGTAGAAGACGAAGGTAGGGATGGACAGCAGGATGGCGCAGACCCAGACAAAGGCGCAGATGAGGAAGTTGTATGACAACAAGCGTAGGCGGAAGTGGCGGTGAGCATGAATGATGGCGATATAGCGGTCGATGCTGATGCAGGCAAGCATCAACATGCCGCTGTAGAGATTAACGCTGTAGGAGCCACGCAGCAGCTTACAGGCCACCTGCCCCATCGGCCATGAATACAGCTCGTTGTAAACGATGAAAGGCAGAGCGAGAACGAACAGCAGGTCAGCGATGGCGACGTTTAACAGGAAGATGTCAGTCATGGACTTGGTGTTCTTGTAGAGTGCGTAGGTGATGATTACTAAGATGTTTCCTACAAAGCCCAGGATGCAGATGATGGAGTGAACGTACAAGCTGAGCACGTTCTTCACACTCTGTTGGATGTTGAAAGTGCATGGCCCGATCACTTCAGCGTTGTAGTCACTTTCAGAGTCTGTATAATTCAACACCAACTGGTTCAATATTAGTTCCTCCATGGAGGAATCTGTCTTCATTTTCTGAAACAAACAGAGAAAAAGTTGAACTATGAAAAATGACAATGAAGGGAAATCATTTTTAGCAGCTTTAGTATTTCTTTAATTACCAAGAAACATGTTTAGTTATCTGTTTTCCAAAACCATTGCACCCATTATCAGCCATTACTAGTATCTGGAGCCAAACAAAATCCAGATGGTCTCCACAGCCTGCTGACCTTTTAAATGTTATAACTCAGTCAGTTTTACAGATATTGAGCTTAGATTCGGTGGTGGTAGTAGCTGAAAATGATTTGCAACACATACTCTGAGCATGAGACTTTTTCTCCTTCTTCTTCCAGCTGTTCTCTTAGCGAGTCCTCCTCCATCTAACTCTGTCTTCTGTGTCCCCTGTCCTCACTCCAACTTCCTCCATGTCCTCTCTAACTGCTGGAGATCATGACTCGATGACACCAACAGGACCACATCATCTGTAAATAGCAGAGACAGAATCCTGAGGTCAGCTAACCGAACCCTGAACCGAGAAATTCTGTTCACAAAAGTCACAAACAGAATCTGTGACAGCGGGCAGCCCTGGCAAAGCATAAAAACCGTACTGCTGCTCACAAATAGTCACTTCCTGTCTGAGTCGAGCTGTTATTTCCCACTGGCTCAAATCGATGCAACACGATGAGTAGCACACAGAAACAAGTGTAGTTAAACTTAAAAGGCTTAATTAAAGTCTAACATAAGTAACAAACAGCCAGGCTGCACTCAGGAATGAGGAAGACTGTGTCTCTGTGAAATCAGCTGCTCACACCTGCAGATGATTGCAGCTGAAGCTCCTACCTGAAAAATGAGGGCCTGGTCCCAACCCTCGCCCTCCACCCTACGACCCTCAGTCGAAGTGCACAGAAGGGTTCGTGTGCTCAGGTTACAAGCATGCAGATATTAAAGAATTGGGTCAGGACAGGTTATATCATCGGGTTGTGCCTCTGCGTCATAATTGTGACATCCAACAGGGCGGACCGGTCGCTGTTTTGGTATTTTAAGAAGGTGCCAGTACGATTTTAAAAGTACAGTTTAGGTATTTCTGCTTTCCAAAGTCATTGCAGGAGATATTTGGCTGTTCAAATGTGTTTTGTTCTGACTTGTTGAATACGGAGCAAAGTTTGATAGTATTCACACCTGTACAGCAGAGTGAAACAAGAATTATTTCAATACTTTACATTTAAAAACTGCTTTGTTCGTGACAGAAGCAGCTCGCTCTGTCACCACTGCCATATTTCTGCTGTTTAATTCAAAACTTTACACGCAGCAATGAATTGTGGTTGAATAAGTCCACCTGGATGCGGGCTCAGACGAAGGCCGGATGTAGTACACAAAGGGGGCGGGGCTAAAGACCACTCCGGAGAATTGGGACGCAAACCCTTCAGCGTGAACGAGCATCTGAAGGACACGAGGGTGGAAGTATGAGTATTGGGACGGGGCCAATAAATGTACACACTTCTGCAGCATGAGGCATCCTGCCTCATTCAAAGATCAACATGAGTCTAGACTTCAAGGTTTGCACATCAGAAAGGAGCAATTTATCAAGAATCATGATTTTTTATCAATATTTTAATCGACAAAGGAGCAAAAATAACTATCTGCACTTTATATAAACCTATTTCTGCCACATATCTGCCACAGAGGCATGTTTAAATTAAATATAAACTATTTAAATATAATAAATATAACCCTACAAACCGCTCGTTGGCTTCAGACCATTTTAAAGTAAAATCTTTTCTTGTTTCTGAATCCGTTCATTTGTTGATCTTCCTATTTGTTTTAAAGCCCCAGTTTCCTGCAGGACAGATCTCGCCGAGCTGCACTTCAAACCTGGAAACACTGATAACAATCTGACAAACAGCCCCAGAGTTTGCATATCCAGGCAGGAATAAATACACAAAGGTGTGAAGAAGTCACCGGAATGTGAAATAAAAGTTAAAGATTAACGGGAACGTCATAAACAAGCGTTAAACCTGAACAATTCCCTAATGGTTCCTGTTTGCTTCAGTTTCACAAACAATAATAATAAACCAATAAAGAAACTCAATCTGACTGCTTCTCTGAAACATTCCCAGTGTTCAAACTGATCAGACTTAAACACTTTCTCACCTGGAGCTGATTTACAGACACGATTCGTCTTCATGCATTGAGGGAACAGAACAGAAGTTCAGTTAGTTTCCCCTTTCAGTTCTGGGAACTGTGTGAAAATGATCGGTTACATCCTCATAACTTCAGGCTGTAAATGAAACTCATCAGCCGGACCTGACCTGGCAGCCGAAGTCCTCCTGTGTCTCCAACAGGTGGTGCTCACTTACCAAAGACAAGAGCAGGACTTCCTCCAGACTGAGAAAAGAGCAGAAGTGAAACAGATACTGAGCTCAGATTTGATGTGGTGGTAGCTGAAGAGTCCTCCCCAACACGTACTCTGAGCACCAACTGATCGCCCAACATCTGCGTTTAAAATGATGCCATCGACGACTACAATCACCTCTGTTTGTTGGCAAAATATTTCATAAACCACCGGATGGATTTTAATGAAACGTTTAGAAAGGAATGACTGGATGAACATCTAAAACTGATGAACATTTGGAGTCAATCCGATTCAAGATGCTCCCTTTATTCCATGTCTGAGACTGAAGTACTGATCCGATCCAAACACAGAGTGGAAACTAAAAGAGTGCGTTAGAAGGTACGGATTATTTTATTAAATGTACTGGAGTCTCATACAGACCCTCTTCTTTGTATTTTTTCCTGTAATCTCTGTTTCTTGAAACAGTTTTCAGAGGTGGAAGAGTTCAGTAAAAACAAGAATCCTCCAGTTTCTGGTGAAATCACAGCTTCTGAATGTTAAACAATATCACTTTCTGGATATGTTTTTATTCTTGTTCTAATGTAAAGAACCTTGGTGTTATTTTTGATCAGGTTGAGCCTTTTCAGCCCAACATTAAAAATGTTACCAGGACCGCTGTCTTCCATCTACGTAATATCACAAAAATTGTGATACAGAAAAGCTGAACCATGCATTTGTCACAACTAGGATGGTCTGTTATAATCATTTATTTACGTGGTGTCCAACAAAATCTTTAAAGTCTTCAGTTGTTCCAGAATGTAAAGTACAGGAAGAGCCACCAGCAGGATGTGATTCTGACTTGTGTCCAGCAGGTGAAGCTGTTTGTTTCCAATCTTCCCTGAAACCTTTGGTCCTGTAACAAACATGCTGAGCTGCTCTGATTTACAGAAGAAAACACAAAGTTTCCTGAAGCTTGAAAGAGAAAACCAAGTCACATTTATTTAGATAACACTTTCTCAGCAACAAGGCCATTCAAAGTGCTTTACAACACAGAAACAACAATCAGGTACAGAATCTAATACAGCAAACATCATAGAAACATCATAATCAAATATAGATCAATCATGTATAATCTAAATGAAATCATAAAACTAAACATTACTAAACATGAGCTAAAACAGTCAAAATAGTAGCTAAAATAATCTAAATAAAATCATGATAAAGCTAAAGCTGAACTAAACAACAATTAGGCTAAGACAGTCTAAATATGAGATAAGATTAACTAAACTAAACTGGATGTACAGGAAGGCTAAATAAGCTAACATAAACTGAAACATGATAATGTTAAACTAACGGTACAACATTGCTAACTAAAAGTACCAAAGGCCCGCTAGACAGCCAACATAAGACTTACTAAGATAACTAAACTAAAATCACGATAAAGTTAAAGCTGAACTAAACAACAATTAGGAATTTAACAATCTAACAATATTTAAAATATGAGCTAAGATAAACTAAACTAGACTAAATGTACAGGAAGGCTAAATAACGGTGAAGACGGTGTGTGTGTGTGTGTGTGTGTGTGTGTGTGTGTGGACTTGTATTTGCTACATTGTGGGGACAATTTTCCTAACACATACTACCTTGTGAGGACCAACTGGTCCCCACGAGAAGAAATTATGTTTTTGGGTTAGGGGTTTGGTTTAGGACTAAGGTGTGAATTGAGTTTAGGTTTGGTTTACGGTTAGGGTGGGGGTCAGGGTTAAGCTGTAGAAATCTATGGAAGTCAATGGAAAGTCCCCGCAAAGTTAGCGGGACAGACATGTGTGTGTGTGTGTGTGTGTTGTATGAGTGTGTGTGTTTGCAGATAAGTCCATGAATCACGTCACAGAGGCCATTGTCTTTGATAATGATGGAATGTTTATCAGCGAGCCCAGAGCAGATCCACAGATGTCCTTAAGCAGAGAACAAGGCCATTCAAAGTGCTTTACAACATTTTACACAAAAATACAGAGTCATAAAACACACAATATCTAAAATATCAGCTAAGATAATCTACACTAAGTAACACACAAGAGAACAGAAAAGCAAAGATAAACAGAACTAAACTAAAGGAACCGAAAGGCTAACTAAGAGTACCGAAGGCCAGCTAAGAGTTAAATACATTTGAAGAAAAGGCCAACTAAAAGGTTCAGTGTAATAAAAACTAATGTTGCTTCAAGTCAACATGACTTTGATTGTTGGGAAAACCAGGAATCTGCAGGAGGAACGTCTGGAGATTCTACAAACTTTGCTTTTTTTGCCTTTTTGGAGGAATGTTTTGGTGTTTTTAGATTATAAATGATGACTTTATATTTCTGCTACAAACAAGAAGGATTTTCTCTAAATAACCAACAAAAGACAAACACATGAGTTTTGGTTGGAAATAATGATTCAGATGTTTGAGAATTAATGTCAACAAAGCAGAAAATCCCAAACAGCTCCAGATGTTTCAGATTAATATCCAGGAAAAAAGATGAACTCCTTCAGTGGCTCCTAAACTGCAGGAAATGATGCAAACAGCTGGTTTTGGTCCCAGCTGCAGCGGATGTGATGAAGTTCAGGTGAGTGTGGGAGCAGCAGGACGCTCTCCAACATTTTCAGACTCCGCTGTGTCGTCAGCAGCAACATAATGAACCTGAGAGATCCAACACAACAAAACAGGAGCTTCAGGTGGATTCAAGTCTTCTGTTTGTCCCACTTTCTGCCTCCTGTTGACTTCATTCTGTCTCTGCTTCGTCCACCTTCAACAGCTTCTGGGACATTTGGACAATATTGGACCTGATGTGTCTCCAAGCAGCTTTCATGGTGCCACAGTGGAGTGGAACACCACCTTCCACCCTCTCCAACCTCCTCACACACACTTTTACACATTAGTCTGGCTCCTAGTTTACATTTCAAAGCACTGAAGTTCAGCTTTTAACTTACATCGGTGTCTTTCAGAGGCTTCTTGCATCCTGGAAACAGAGAGAGAATAATCTGAGTTGAAATGTTCTGATGTTTGTTGACTGGTTCTGTTCTGATCTGAACGGTCTCACCTCTGGTTCTGATGAGACCAACAGTGATTCCCATCATTAGGATCAGTCCTGAGACGCGCAGAGTCCACATGATGGACTTTAGAGGAGAACCTGTGGACAACATGGTTCAGAAGGTCCATTTCTGTTTCAATATGTGACATTTTTATTCTTTGCATGAATAACCAATGACCTCTCTGTAACAGGATGATGGAAACTCCAGAAAAACAGGAAACATTTGATGTTAAACAGACAAAATAACTCACCTTTTCCTTTGCTTTCCATTTCCCACTTTCCTAGTTTAATATCTGACAGAGAAACCAAAATACAAACAAACTTCTAAACAGATTACAACTTTTACACAGAAATAAAAAACATGTAGCTTTGGTTGATTTCTGTTTTTCATCTTGTTCTTATTTACTGACTAATTCAAATCCATCCTACCTGCAGAGACAGGTGGGTAATGAGCTTCTATCTTCACTTCATTTTCTTCAACAAACTGGCAGCTGAATCTTCTGTTTCGGCCATTTTGATGCTTCACAGTCAGAGAGGAAACACAGTTTGTCTGACCTCTGACCTTGTACCCATCACCTTCAGCAGTCAGCTGAGTTCCTGTCTCATCCACCCAGAGGAGGCTGTTCTCTGGACAAGAAGACTCGTATCTCCTCAGAGAACAGTGTAATGTAACGTCTCCATCCTCTGTTGGACCAACATCTGATGGAGAAACTGAAGGAAAACAAGAAACAACTGATGTTAAACAGACAAAATAACTCATCTTGTGTTTCTTTCTTTGTCTCACTTTTACTTTGTGATTGTTCTGTGGAAACATTACAGCTCTGAGCTGACATTAATTAGAAAACAATCAGGAAATCTCTCCATCTGACAAATAAATAATGACAAATGCTTCTTTCATTTCCTGAAAGCAGACATCTAAATCTAAAGTCCCGTCTGCACTCGGCTCCCTCATGTTAAGGACCATTCAAAGACATTCAGGTAACTGAGAAAAATCTTCATTCTGATGATAGAAACAACTCCTCCATGCAGGAACGTCAGTGTTTCACACAGAGTTATTAAGAACAACTGAGTCTGACTGTCAAAGTGTCTTAGGAGTCAAAATACTCACTGCTCAGGACATTTAGANGAACAGAAACTGTTCACACTCAGCCTGGCAGCTCGAGGGGAACTCGGAAGAACTTTTCCATCCTGAACCTCAGTTTGTGTCTTCATGTTTCCATGTCTGTTGTACAACCAGCTAACACTGGAGCATGGCTCAGAGGATGGACTGGAACAAGACAGAACAACATCATCTCCAGCTCTGTGATGGACGTGTCCTCCATTGGGACCTGCAGCAGAAAAACAAACATTCAGACAAAACTTGAACACAACACGAACTAAAGATTTGACGTCAAAGTAAAGGAGAGTGTTTCCAAATCCAAGGGTGTGTTTTTACCATCCCTCCATGTTTTCTGCCTGTTTCTTCCTGTTCAGGGTCACCTGGAGCTGGTCTCTGACCCAGCAGTGAGGTCCCCCCTGAACAGGTCAACCGTCCATCAGAGGACGACACAGAGACAGACGAGACAAACAATCAGACATGTCCACCCTCACAGTTCTGCTGCTTCCAAACAAACTGAAAACCAACTTTAGAAGAAATCAACTTTAAATGCAACTAAATGGTCAAAAAGACCAGTTAAAGACATGATCTAGTTTCAGATGGAGTCTTTAGTGTCGAGTCTGTCTGTGGAAGACGCGGAAGATCTTTACATATTTGGATTTCTGATAACAGGATTTCTGCTGTTTGGATTAGGCAGTTACCTGACTTATCATCAAATTTGTTTGATGGGTTCGGCAATCAGCAATCAAACTGTGTGGTTACGGGAGCTGAATCGCAAGTTGGATGCACTCCTTTTACAGGACTGCAGACTGAATTGCGTTTCTGGAACTCATGAATAATATGGGTTACATCTTGGAGGAAGTTGCTCACTCGAATCAGGCGGAATGGACCTGGAATTTGGCTGTTTGGATTCGCCATTGAGAAGTATCTGCAAGGCTTTTCAAGGCAGACGGAAACAAGTCTGCCTGACCCAAAACAATTACTGTTTGTTAGTGAATATGGCTCCCCTAGGCTGACCTTGGTCAGCTATCTTGAAATTTCTCCTGGAACTATGTAAACAAGATGTTCCCCTCTGCCTAAGGACATCTGTGGATCTGTTTAGAGCTGGCTGATAAAAATTCCATCACATTATCAAAGACAATGGCCTCTGTGACGTCATTCATGGACATATCTATAAACACACACACACACACACACACACACACACACCACACTGTCTTCTCACTGTCTCTACACACACACAAACACACTCACTTTCCACTGTTTCTGTCATCTCCCTCACTCCAATCTCCCCCTCCTCCCTTCCCTCTCTCTCTTAGTAATCATTATGTTGGCTGTTTTCGCAGGCGTCTGGTACCATTTAGAAAGCTCGGTATCATTAGTTTAGCATTCTCATGTTTTAGCTTATTTACCTTACCTGTACACTTAGTTTAGTTCTGTAAATGTAGTTTATTTTATTTTATATTAGCTAAAGCACTCTGGATTGCCTTATTGCTGAAAAGTGCTATATAAATAAATCTCACTTCACTTCTCTCAGAAGCTCCTCCTCTGACAGAGTGATGTCACTTCCTGTCCTTTGGGCGGAGAAAACAGGAAGTGCAAAGTGTTGCAAAGATCTCAGATTAGACAGCAGCTCAACTCAACTTTATTTATCCAGCAGCTTTTAAACCCAAAGTGTTGAACAAAGTCAGACCAAGACATTCAGGAAAACAATCAGAAGAATAAAACTAACCTGGTCTCCTCTAAAGTCCACATGATGGACATTAGAGGAGACCAGGCTGGAGAATCTGTGGACAACATGGTTCAGACGGTCCATTTTTCTGAAAAAGATCTTGTTTTTACACAGAAGGTGGGCGATATCCAATCTATCCTGATAAATGCTGGCTGTAAACTACAATCCATCCTACCTGCAGAGACAGATGTGTAGTGAGCTTCTATCTTCACTTCATTTTCTTCAAAAATCTGGCAGCTGAATCTTCTGTTTCGGCCATTTTGATGCTTCACAGTCAGAGAGGAAACACAGTTTGTCTGACTTCCTAATCTTGACCTAACACCTTCACCCTTCAGCTGAGTTCCTGTCTCATCCACCCAGAGGAGGCTGTTCTCTGGATAATAAGAGTCGTATCTCCTCAGAGAACAGTGTAATGTAACGTCTCCATCCTCTGTTGGACCAACATCTGATGGAGAAACTGAAGGAAAACAAGAAACAACTGATGTTAAACAGACAAAATAACTCATCTTGGGTTTCTTTCTTTGTCTCACTTTTACTTTGTGATTGTTCTGTGGAAACATTACAGCTCTGAGCTGACATTAATTAGAAAACAATCAGGAAATCTCTCCATCTGACAAATAAATAATGACAAATGCTTCTTTCATTTCCTGAAAGCAGACATCTAAATCTAAAGTCCCGTCTGCACTCGGCTCCCTCATGTTAAGGACCATTCAAAGACATTCAGGTAACTGAGAAAAATCTTCATTCTGATGATAGAAACAACTCCTCCATGCAGGAACGTCAGTGTTTCACACAGAGTTATTAAGAACAACTGAGTCTGACTGTCAAAGTGTCTTAGGAGTCAAAATACTCACTGCTCAGGACATTTAGAAGCCCATCTGTGCTGTATTTGTCCCTGAACTGGCAGATGTAACGTCCAGCATCCTCAGCTGTGATGTTGTTGATGATCAGAGAGCAGTTTCTGCTCAGACTCAGCCTGGCAGCTCGAGGTGAACTCTGATCAACTTTTCCATCCTGAACCACTGTCTGACCTCCAACGGTTAGATGTTGGTCGTATAACCAGTTAATTGTGGAGCACGGTTCAGAATATATTTTACTGTAACAATGAAAAATAACAACATCTCCAACTCTGTGATATGGAGAGATGAATCCTGCACTGATGCCTGCAGCAGAAAAAGACACTTTTAGAAAAAAGAGGAGAAACACAAACATCATCCACAGACTGGAATGTAGACTTCCAGATTTATAATTACAGGAAAAAATGTGTCGACACCACCTGCAGTGAGATTGTTATAAAAATTCTTAATCATTTAGTTTTTACTTCAAAGCTCTTAAAATATTATATATTTGTAATAAATAAATCATCGAAGAGTTTGTTTCTGTTCCCTGAAGCCAAACTTCAGTTTCCTGAGAGCCTAAAAATGACCTGGAGCCACTTTTTGTTTTCCTCCTGATGGAATCAGACAATCTGTCCAAACTTAACCAACACATTCCTGTCGTAGCTGTTTCCACAAACATGTCTTCATTTTTACATGTTGATCAGAGCTCAGAAACTTCTAACCTTCAACATTTGAACCCAAACAGATGTTTACCTTCAAACTGCAGCAGAACAATCAGAATGAACTCCAGTACGGCCATTTCTGTCCTTCTGTCAGCTGCGGAACGACACCAGGAGTTTCTTCTGCTGCACAGATGAGGACGGTGTTTCCTTGATGTTGATGACTCAAAGGATAAAAATATATTATTCCTGCGGCATTCTGTGAATTTGCTTCCTGGTTGCTCAATTTTGTTCCTGGTTGGCCAACTCCCTAATCATCTCCAGCTGCAACAGATCCGGTCTTCAGCATGTTGGGTACTTAAGGCTGCAGTGAGGATCAGATCGGTGCTGGAGAATTGCTCGCTTTGGAGTTCCTGGAATCCTGTTGGACACAAATGGAAGGAGGAGTTTTTGTGATCCGATCCGTGCTGCTGTCTGTCTGCCTCCTCCTGGTAACCTCACTCTCCAAGCTACAAACATTCGTCTGTAAATATTCTCAGTTGAGTTTTCACCACTGTTCCTTGCCTACACCTCACAGTTAGTGCAAAGTCATCACATTCTCTTTTATCAACCGAATACTCACCTGTGATTCTCCTTTTCAACCGGCCCTGCTTCCCTTCCACCCTGTAAATAAATACACCTTTATCCTTGTCTCCTGAGTCTGTCTGTCACCCGACTGCTCGCCTTTTGACTTATTTGGTAAAACCTGACACTTCCTGTCGTTAGTATTAAATGTTTCCTCTAAATAAACTAAAAACACTTTGATAAGAAACAAACTTCAGTTGTTTTAAAGTGAACATAATAGATCAACTAAAGATGTTTTTTTGAACTGAGTTTTTAGTTCCACATAACACTTTTAAAAGTCTTCTCCTGTGAGACCAAACATGTTCTCACAGGAGGATGTAAAGTACCTGTGTGTACTGTTGTTAGTAACAGGGTACTAACAACAGGTACCTGTGAGTACCTAACAGAAATACCAACATTCTGAAGCATAAATAGTAGAAGAAGTGAGAACTTTATGGGAGTAAGAAAAGTTTGTTCACAGAAAATGTAAAAAGTTCAGACAGCTCTAAAGTTAGTGACATCATCAGACTCCATTCTGTGGAAAAATCTCCTAAAATCATTAAACCTAAACTGTGTTTGTGTAAAAACTGTTAAAGATCTAAAACCCCAGTTCAGTCGTAGAAAGTCCAACTTCCTGTGAGCCGTTTGAACTCTGAATGATGTTTCTGCTCCAAACAGGCCCGGATTTTACCGCTCCCTTCAACCAAATCCAGATGTTGTCTTTGGGCTCATTTTATCTACGTTTTCTACAATTCAGGCACAAAATTCAATGTTTTTTATTTACAAGCCTTTCAAAAGCTGCGATGTCAACAAAAACTGAGAGAAACAAGAAAAACCACAGAATCCTGAAATGCTTCACTGCTTAAA
>NC_051448.1:1359054-1360894 GCF_001649575.2 Kryptolebias marmoratus | reverse complement strand
TCAGCTGAGTTCCTGTCTCATCCACCCAGAGGAGGCTGTTCTCTGGACAATAAGAGACGTATCTCCTCAGAGAACAGTGTAATGTAACGTCTCCATCCTCTGTTGGACCAACATCTGATGGAGAAACTGAAGGAAAACAAGAAACAACTGATGTTAAACAGACAAAATAACTCATCTTGTGTTTCTTTCTTTGTCTCACTTTTACTTTGTGATTGTTCTGTGGAAACATTACAGCTCTGAGCTGACATTAATTAGAAAACAATCAGGAAATCTCTCCATCTGACAAATAAATAATGACAAATGCTTCTTTCATTTCCTGAAAGCAGACATCTAAATCTAAAGTCCCGTCTGCACTCGGCTCCCTCATGTTAAGGACCATTCAAAGACATTCAGGTAACTGAGTCAGGAAGGGGGGAGACAGAGGCGAACCCAGAACGCAGACTCATCGTGAAAATAAAACTAATTTATTAAAGTAAAATATAACAAAACAAAAGGCGGGCGTGGCAGCAAAGAACAACAAAAACAAAGTCTAAACAAGACGAAGCGAGGCAAAGTAAAAGCAAAAACAAACGTGGCATGGAGGGAGGTAACAAGAGGAAGACAACGAGCATGGCATGAACGAGAGGAATGACCGAGTGCAGAGTGGTGAACAGAGACCGGTTTTAAAAGACTGAGGGAGAGATGAAGATTGACTGCACTGCAGCTGTGACACAACAAGGAACAGATGAAGTGGGCGTGGCAGGCATGAACCGGAAAACTACTGGGGAGGTGAAAGTGACAAGACATGGACACAGAAAACCAAAAAGACAACCAAACGTAAAGACAAACAAAGCTAAACAATCAAATAAACACCAAAACTATGACAAACTGAAAAAAAAAATCTTCATTGATGATAGAAACAACTCCTCCATGCAGGAACGTCAGTGTTTCACACAGAGTTATTAAGAACAACTGAGTCTGACTGTCAAAGTGTCTTAGGAGTCAAAATACTCACTGCTCAGGACATTTAGATACTCATCTGTGTTGGATCTGCTCCCCCCGAGCCGACAGGTGTAACGTCCAGCATCCTCAGCTGTGATGTTGTTGATGATCAGAGAGCAGTTTCTGCTCAGACTCAGCCTGGCAGCTTGAGGTGAAATCGGAAGAACGATTCCATTCTGAACCACCCAACGAGAGTCATCGTCTCTGATGTAGAACCAGCCAAGTCCTGAGCACGAAGATAAAGAGCCACCAGAGGAACAAGGCAGAACAGCATCATCTCCAACTCTGTGATAGAGTCGTCCTCCACTGACTCCTGCAGCAGAAAAAACACAAGCAGAGAAAAGTTTGACATCAAAACAAAATAAAACAAAAATCATCAAAGTCCTGAAGATTTAAAATCACAGCAGAGGAATGTGTCGACAAACCATAATATATCAAATATTTCCTCCTTTTTACTTTCTTTAGTTTTCTGTATTTCCTGCTGAGAAGCTCTTCAACCTGTCTGCTGTGGTTTAATAAATCCACCCTTTAACAGTTTGTTTCTGTTCCCTGAAGCCAAACTTCAGTTTCCTGAGAGCCTAAAAATGACCTGGAGCCACTTTTTGTTTTCCTCCTGATGGAATCAGACAATCTGTCCAAACTTAACCAACACATTCCTGTCGTAGCTGTTTCAACAAACATGTCTTCATTTTTACATGTTGATCAGAGCTCAGAAACTTCTAACCTTCAACATTTGAACCCAAACAGATGTTTACCTTCAAACTGCAGCAGAACAATCAGAATGAACTCCAGTACGGCCATTTCTGTCCTTCTGTCAGCTGCGGAACGACACCAGGAGTTTCTTCTGCTGCACAGATGA
>NC_051448.1:1355969-1356593 GCF_001649575.2 Kryptolebias marmoratus | reverse complement strand
ATAATCTAAATGAAATCATGAAACTAAACATAACTAAACATGAGCTAAAACAGTCAAAATAGTAGCTAAAATAATCTAAATAAAATCATGATAAAGTTTAAGCTGAACTAAACAACAATTAAGCTAAGACAGTCAAAATATGAGCGAAGATAAACTAAATGTACAGGAAGGCTAAAAAGCTAAAACATGATAATGCTAAACTAACGGTACAAAAAACTTTCTAATAGTACCAAAGGCCGGCTAACAGCCAACATAATGAGAATTTGGGTGAGTGACCTCTGAGAGAAAACCATCAGTCCTTCAGCAGAGAGACACACTGGGTGGAGGAAGACAGAAATACCAACATTCTGAAGCATAAATAGTAGAAGAAGTGAGAACTTTATGGGAGTAAGAAAAGTTTGTTCACAGAAAATGTAAAAGGTTCAGACAGCTCTAAAGTTAGTGACATCATCAGACTCCATTCTGTGGAAAAATCTCCTAAAATCATCAAACCTAAACTGTGTTTGTGTAAAAAACCGTTAAAGATCTGAAACCCCAGTTCAGTCGTAGAAAGTCCAACTTCCTGTGAGCCGTTTGAACTCTGAATGATGTTTCTGCTCCAAACAGGCCCGGATTTTACCGCTC
>NC_051448.1:1354752-1355869 GCF_001649575.2 Kryptolebias marmoratus | reverse complement strand
AACCCAAACAGATGTTTACCTTCAAACTGCAGCAGAACAATCAGAATGAACTCCAGTACGGCCATTTCTGTCCTTCTGTCAGCTGCGGAACGACACCAGGAGTTTCTTCTGCTGCACAGATGAGGACGGTGTTTCCTCTTTCTGGTTCATTAGTTAAAATATATTCCACAGAAACACGTACAGCTCTTCCTGTCATTAGTATTAAATGTTTCCTCTAAATAAACTAAAAACACTTTGATAAGAATCAAACTTCAGTTTTTTCAAACTGAACATAAAAGATTGACTAAAGATGTTTCTGAAGTGAATAAAGTTTTTAGTTTCACATAAAACTTTTAAAAAGTCTTTTTTTTCTTCCCAGCTAAAGAGGAAGTGAAATGTGTAAACTGTTCTGTTGAAACAGCCAATCAGCTTTCAGCTCACACACAGTTTAACTCATCATGAATATAAGTGTGAATACATGAGAATGAATGAGTGAGACAACATTCATCCGTTTATTCAGACAGAAGGATGTGTCACAGGAAAACCACTGTTTGCAGAAAGTCAGTTTTTCAAAATAAAACCTCAGATTATGTTTTAAAAGAGCAGCTGGTGGTCAAATTAAATATAATCTCTAATCTGTAGACATGAATGATTTCAAGTTTTAATCTGAAAAGAATAAAATCCTGAGAAAATGTCTCTGTGAGCACTTCCTGTTTTATTTTGAAATGTCACTCATCCTGCATGTTTAGTTGAACTTCCTCCTGAGTGACTGATGTCTGATCTCTAACAGCCTCTAATGGGTTAATAGTGAAATTATAACATGAGGCATCAGAAGTTGGAGGAAATATTTTCAAAGTAGAACAGAAAGTACAATAAATACTAAAGTACTGATGAACTAAATACTAAACGTAACTAAATGTTAGCTGAAAGCAAAAAAAGAAACAAACATTTATCTAAAAGTGAGACCCAACATGTTCTCACAGGAGGATGTAAAGTACTGACAAACAGGGTACTAACAACAGTACACACAGATACTCACAGGTAGGTAAAGGGTACTAACAACAGTACACACAGGTACTCACAGGTAGGTAAAGGGTACTAACAACAGTACACACAGATACTCACAGGTAGGTAAAGG
>NC_051448.1:1329171-1353354 GCF_001649575.2 Kryptolebias marmoratus | reverse complement strand
ACATGGTAACTCCAGGGTATTTCTGGAGTACCTACAGGGTGCATTCAGGGTACTTCCAAAGTAGCTCTGGGAATGGGGCTGTTGTATGAAGTGACTTGTTCCCCTGTGCTGAGCCACAGGATGGCTTTCTGCCTAACAACACCTCTGGAGTATGGGATGGTAAACGATGACTCAGCAGGAGTTCTCAGAGGAGTCTTTGTTATTAACTGAACTCAGAGGCAGATTTTAGAGCCACCAGCAGGATGTGATTCTGACTTGTGTCCAGCAGGTGAAGTTGTTTGTTTCCAATCTTTCCTGAAACCTTTGGTCCTGTAACAAACACGCTGAGCTGCTCTGATTTACAGAAGAAAACACAAAGTTTCCTGAAGCTTGAAAGAGAACCAAGTCACATTTATTTAGATAGCACTTTCTCAGCAACAAGGCCATTCAAAGTGCTTTACAACATTTTACACAAAAATACAGAGTCATAAAACACACAACAATATCTAAAATATCAGCTAAGATAATCTAAACTAAGTTAGACACAAGAGAACAGAAAAGCAAAGATAAACAGAACTAAACTAAAGGAACCGAAAGGCTAACTAAGAGTACCGAAGGCCAGCTAAGAGTTAAATACATTTGAAGAAAAGGCCAACTAAAAGGTTCAGTGTAATAAAAACTAATGTTGCTTCAAGTCAACATGACTTTGATTGTTGGGAAAACCAGGAATCTGCAGGAGGAACATCTGGAGATTCTACAAACTTTGCTTTCTTTGCCTTTTTGGAGGAATGTTTTGGTGTTTTTAGATTATAAATGACAAATTTATATTTCTGCTACAAACAAGAAGGATTTTCTCTAAATAACCAACAAAAGACAAACACATGAGTTTTGGTTGGAAATAATGATTCAGATGTTTGAGAATTAATGTCAACAAAGCAGAAAATCCCAAACAGCTCCAGATGTTTCAGATTAATATCCAGGAAAAAAGATGAACTCCTTCAGTGGCTCCTAAACTGCAGGAAATGATGCAAACAGCTGGTTTTGGTCCCAGCTGCAGCGGATGTGATGAAGTTCAGGTGAGTGTGGGAGCAGCAGGACGCTCTCCAACATTTTCAGACTCCGCTGTGTCGTCAGCAGCAACATAATGAACCTGAGAGATCCAACACAACAAAACAGGAGCTTCAGGTGGATTCAAGTCTTCTGTTTGTCCCACTTTCTGCCTCCTGTTGACTTCATTCTGTCTCTGCTTCGTCCACCTTCAACAGCTTCTGGGACATTTGGACAATATTGGACCTGATGTGTCTCCAAGCAGCTTTCATGGTGCCACAGTGGAGTGGAACACCACCTTCCACCCTCTCCAACCTCCTCACACACACTTTTACACATTAGTCTGGCTCCTAGTTTACATTTCAAAGCACTGAAGTTCAGCTTTTAACTTACATCGGTGTCTTTCAGAGGCTTCTTGCATCCTGGAAACAGAGAGAGAATAATCTGAGTTGAAATGTTCTGATGTTTGTTGACTGGTTCTGTTCTGATCTGAACGGTCTCACCTCTGGTTCTGATGAGACCAACAGTGATTCCCATCATTAGGATCAGTCCTGAGACGCGCAGAGTCCACATGATGGACTTTAGAGGAGAACCTGTGGACAACATGGTTCAGAAGGTCCATTTCTGTTTCAATATGTGACATTTTTTGAAAAAGATATTTATTTTTTAAACATTGGCAACCAGAAGGTGGGTGATATCCAGGCTATTCTAAGGAATGCAGTTTGTTTTCACTTCCTAACTACAGGACATCCTACCTGCAGAGACAGGTGGGTAATGAGCTTCTATCTTCACTTCGTTTCCTTCAACAAACCGGCAGCTGAACCATCTGTTTCGGCTGATGTGACGCTCTACAGTCAGAACAGAAACACAGTTACTCTGTTTTCTTAAAGAGAACCGAACATCTTCAGCGAGCAGCTCAGTTCCTGTCTCATCCACCCAGCGGAGGCTGTTCTCTGGACACGGACCAGCCTTCCTCAGAGAACACCGTAACGTGATGTTTCCATCCTCCTTTAGCTCAATATCTGATGGAGAAACTGAAGGAAAACAAGAAACACAGCATTGTGTCAGTGAGGAGGTCTGAGTCTTCGGTGACGAAGAGTCCTCAAATAAAAATACTCACTGGTCAAAATACTCAGATGCACAAAGTCCTCATGGACGTTTCCTTCAAGCCAGCAGCTGTAGCTTCCAGCGTCCTCAGCTGTGATGTTGTTGATGATCAGAGAGCAGTTTCTGCTCAGACTCAGCCTGGCAGCTCGAGGTGATCTCTGACTGACTTCTCCTTTTTTAACCTCAGCTTGAACGTCAGACTGTCTCTGTCTGCTGTAAAACCAGCTGAGGGTGGAGCAGCAGCGAGAAGCTGCAGGACCGTCACAGGGCAGAGCAGCATCATCTCCAGCTCTGAGGTACAGATGGATGTGTGTCCGTGCACTGATGCCTGCAGCAGGAGAGAAATCACGCAGCAGAACAAATCATAAATATAAACTAATTATTTACAGTCACAGGAAAACAATTTATTTATTTCTTTTTCACCTAAAATTCTTCAAACATGTTTAAATTTAAATACAGCCTTTAAGAGTTTGTTTCTCTTCTCTGAGGCCAAAGTTCAGTTTTCTAAAAGTCTCCTACAGCCATCATCTGTTTTCCTTCTGATGGAACTAAAAATAAAAAAAATCACATTTTCTGCTGAAGTTTGTTGAAGAAGCTGAAATGGAGTTAAACTTAGAAGAATCAGAACAAATGACAAAATGAAGCCAGTAGGCCGAAGTCGATTTCAAAGAGCACAAAGTTTTTGAAGGATTTGAAAACTTCTTCATTCATTTCAGTCAGAAAAAAAATTTAAATATTTTAAAAAGTACAAAAGTTACAAAAAGCAAAAGTCACAGCTATGATGTCCTGAAGGAGCTGAATGTTTGGATAAATAAATGACCGAAAAAGCTGAAAGTTTGCTAAAGTTATTAGAGTCTAAAAACAGCAGAAGGTTATGGTTTGCTGCATACTAAGTCGGCCATTTTGTTGTGAAGTTTCAACCTTTAACTGCACCTTTTAGCGTTTTGGTACCTCCTCACCTGCTTCAGTCAACGCAGCACACTGAAGATGTGCAAAATGTTAGAGGAATGAATCTGCTTATAAATTCAGACACACACACACACACACACGCCTACTGGTTAATGTGAACTATTAGGACACTTCTTTCAAACAAGTTTGGTTGGTTAATTATAGGGACACCACTTTCTGCTTGATCTAGGGAAGTGTTCACCATATCCAAAACCTTTTTTTTTGTTAGCCATACAACACAGATCTCACCTATTATTTTAAATACACACAACAACCTTAAATATAATGAACTGACTGAATACTATAAAGACACTGTCTGTGTAACTTACAAAAACATATCCACTGAGTGCCACTGTAATGAGTCTTGTGCATGAAGCAAGCACAAGTGACATAGGGACAATCTAGTCTAAAGAAATACTAAAATATAATTTCTTTGAACATAAAATACAACAAATGGAAGATGATCAAATCCAAAAATATGAATGTGAGCACCAGTACAATGCAATATACTACCATATATGGGGTAATTCTCAAAGAACAGATTGTTAATAAAAATTAAAGAGCTTGACAGGGTTTCTATTTTACTGTGAGAAACATTATGCTCTTCTTTCAAAACGTTCTCAATTTCTTTCGGTCTAAATGAAATGACTACACTGTAGTTTGGAACAAAAGTGATGCACTAGAATATCTTGTTTCATTGCTGATTTTGAGTAATGAGCCATTCAACTTCAACACTTTTCTTCAGAATGTCCAAATTAAGACTGAGTTACCACACAAATTTAAAGTTGGACCTAAAATCCTAATGGATTAAAATAGGGAAGCTGACTCATCTTTGAAGTCAGTCTGTGGTGTACCATTTCCCCTAAAATCTAAAATGCTCACTTAATCAAATGTTTTCAAGTCTAGGGGCCCCCTAACAAAATTGCACAATTTATTTATTGGTAGGTCTCAAAGTATTTATTCACTTTTTTCAACAGATTTGTTTATATATTGATGATATTCTTCTTTTTAGGCATACTTGTTTAATACACAGACTTGATCAAAAGATGAATTATGGTAACCTTTTCCTTTTAGCCAATCAAAATCCTCCAAAAATACTCTCTGTGTGAATTATTCATGACGACATGTAGTACCCAAAGCAAGCAGCAGGGGCACTGTTTCAATACAAAGGAAAAACACAATTCCGTTTTTTGTGAACTATGGGGACATGCTCAAATATTTTGAATTTACCCTTTTAGCATCTATCTAAGCAACCTCCAATAGTTTAATTACTTGAAAATTGTGAGGACTTTGGGTCTGTCCAATTCCAAATGTCTCCTTAGTGTGGTATGTATCCATGTAAAATCCCCTCTTAGTTAATAATTGCAAGCACACACACACACACACACACACACACTCCAGACAGGAAGTGAAAAGTCTTCATCTCCAGAAAACACGTCCGCCTGTTTTGTTTTTAAACTTTTTGGATTTCACATTTATGAAAAACGAGCTTCAGTTGTTTCAAACTAAACATGAAAAACTTTGACTGCAGACAGTTTTAGATGAATTAATTATTGAGTATTACACAAACTTATTTTTACGTGCTGTTTTTACTTCCTTTCCAGTAATCTTATGAAAGAGGAAGAGTGTTGTGGTGAAATCTTGTAATGGTTTATTTTCTCACAGCTCTGAGCCACAGTGGTTTTACTTCAGTTTCATTTTCTTTTGATTAAATGTGTGACAACATTTTATCTGCATTTTATTCAGCAGACAGAGAATTTCACTGAAAAATCAAAGTTTCTCCAGGATCATAAAAAACACCAGTGTTCTTGTGTTATTAATATTATCAATATTATTGAAATAAAACCCTTAAAACCTCTGATGTTGACTAAAGTGCTTTAAAGTCAAACCAGACAACAAAAAAAGTCTAAAATCAAATAAAAACCAGAATAAAAAGATCATAAATTATATTAAAGGACAGAAAATAAGAATAAGATGTAATAAAATCTTTTGCTGGGTTTAAATTCAAAGCCAGGTTTAAGAAGCAGGTTTTAACCAAAGATATAAAAATGTCTTTAATGTGAGCCGTGAACTGTCTGAGACCTTCATCTTCATCCTGGGACCTCAAGGACAAACTGGAGAACCAGAGAACACTTCCTGGTGTGCAGAGGTTAGAGGATCAGTGAAATATGATGGACAAGAACGTTTACGAATTTAAAAGTTAATAATATTTTAACATCAATTTGAAAACGGACAGGAAGTCAGGACGGGTTACGTGTCTGAATGAGCTAAAACAAACAGACTTTCATGATAAAACTGTAGTTTATATTGAAGACCAGCTGTTCTGATCAAGTAACAAGACGAAACCAATGCATCCATTTTCTTTCCACTTAGGGTCACAGGAAGCTGGTTCTGTCTCAGGTGCTGATTGGTTCTCCCAGGACAGGTCACCAGTCCACCACAGGACCACACTGGGACATAAAAAACATCCATACTCACAGCTAGAGTCAGTTAACCCAACATGCATGTTTTTGGTCTGTGAGCTGAAACTGGGGAGAACATGTAAACTCCACACAGAGGAGGAAGCAAACAACTGTACTCCTGTGCAGCTCAAGACTAAATATTTTCTCTAACACAAATATTTGGGTTCATTATCACAGCGAGGTTTTTTACAGACACCATCCCAGCCTGCAAGCAGTGGTCCAAAGATGGATCATAAAAAATGAGAAGAATTTGTTTTAAATAATGTGATTCCACCTTAAATACCATTAAACCTTCTGACTTCAGTACTAGAGATTAAAACAGGTTGTGTCTAATGATTAAACTCCATCATACAACCTGAGACAGATGTGTAGTTTGCTTCGATCTTCACGCTGTTTCCTTCAACAAACCGGCAGCTGAAGGTTCTGTTCTGACTTCTCTGATGCTTCACAGTCAGAGAGGAAACACAGTTTGTCTGACCTCTGGCCTTGGACCCATCACCTTCAGCAGTCAGCTCAGTTCCTGTCTCATCCACCCAGAGGAGGCTGTTCTCTGGACAATAAGACTCGTAGCTCCTCAGAGAACAGTGTAATGTAACGTCTCCATCCTCTGTTGGACCAACATCTGATGGAGAAACTGAAGGAAAACAAGAAACAACTGATGTTAAACAGACAAGATTTTGTGATTATAAAAGATCACAATTCTGGGTAGCAGTACATAATACAGCCTATACACACCTGGTAGTTACCTGGTATTTACCAAGTATTCACCTGGAACCAGAGAATGTACCCAGTCTGTCCCAGGTTCCCACCTGGTTCTACCAAGTACATACATGATCTTACCTGGCATATACCAGGTAAGTAGCAGGTTGTATTGAGCTGTATTATGTAGTTCTACACAACTTTAAGTTGACATTAGTTATAAAAGGAAACCAAAAAAAGAACGATCAGGAAATCTCAGTAAATAAAAACATTTGTCTCTCTTGTTCCTTAAAAGATCTGTTTTAGTTCTGTTGGTCACTGAAGGGGTCCTCCAGGTTAAGGACTATTCAAACACCTTCAGGTTTCAGACAAAGTAATCTTCATATCGTCAGGTGATCAAACCCTGCGAAGTGTCATTCAGGTCAAAACACTCACTCCTCAAAATATTCAGATCAAAGAAGCAAGGAAATCTGGATTTGTCCCAAAGTCTACAGGTGTAATGTCCAGCATCCTCAGCTGTGATGTTGTTGATGATCAGAGAGCAGAAACTGTTCACACTCAGCCTGGCAGCTCGAGGGGAACTCGGAAGAACTTTTCCATCCTGAACCTCAGTTTGTGTCTTCATGTTTTCATGTCTGTTGTACAACCAGCTAACACCGGGGCGATAGAAAGGATGGACACATCTACCACCATGCAGAACAACGTCATCTCCAACTCTGTGATAGAGAGAAGTTTCTGCTCCATGGATGCCTGCAGCAAAGAGAAAAACACATTCAGAGAAACATTTTACGCAACAAACATCATCCACAAACACAAACACAACAAAGAAACATGTCTTCACATCAGGATGTACGATTCTTTCTGCTTCTGAACAAATTATTTGACTTCTCTGGAGTCAGAGTTTAGGATTAGAAGCTACAGTCAAAATGACCTGGAGCTTCTTTTTGTAACGTCATGTTTCAGTGCCAGACAAATCTTGACAGTAACACCATAGATTAACAATAGTTCACTTTTTTACTACTTTCAGACTAGACAGGTAGCTTTAAAATGCACCTTTTGACACAGAGAGCCTTTGGGGGAGCAGGTCTACATTAACCAGAAGCTGTAAGACAGCATATGAAGACATGGCGACACGTTAGTTTCACTGGAGGGAGGACCAGCAGAGCGCCAGCAGAGCGCCAGCAGAGCGCCAGCAGAGCGCCAGCTGACGTAGATGTTAAAGTTTTTATAGAAGTCTGATTGTTTTGAAGACAAAACTGACCGTTTTAACAGGAATATGACAAATCAATGATTATTGCAGGATTATTGCAGGATGGAGGAGCGAGAACCTGAACTTTCCCCAAGAACCGACTGATCAAATCTCTCCAAGCCACAGGAGAGAACAGATGGGCCAGGAGGATGTGCTGCTTCCACCCGAGGAGGGCGGAGGGGAGATCCACTAAACTCTTGAGAGAGGATGGAAATATGAAACCATGTGGAGGAGATTGATGTTTTGAGGAGCTGTTTGTCCTCAAAACGGCAGCCTAGATCTTCTCAGGGAGAGCTTTGAGACAAACAGCTGGATTTCTCTCCAGCTTTTCCAGCTTCACTGGGCTCAGTGGCTGTCCAAGGTTCCAGGCTGTGGTTTCACCCGATCCCAGAACGGTGGTCAGAGTCCCTGCTGGGAGCCGACCACTGCTCGCCACCAACCAAGGGCCACGCTCCCAGCACCACGCTACCAGGCGCCATGCTCCCACTCCACTCATGGAACATGTCTTGCTTTATCCACATTAAAAAGTACTAGCTGTACAAGTGATTAAATGTGAAAAAAAAACTTAAAGAACAAATATTACCAGTAAAAGTAACAAAGTTACCTACTAAAGGTGCAGCCATCTTGAAACTCTAACTGGGGGTAGTCGCTCCCACTTTCTGAGTGGGATGTCCCACACGAAAAGGGGCGTTCCCATTAAAATTTACAACTAGGAACTCGGAAATTCCAATTTACCAGTGCTACTGACGCAATTACCGGTAAATGATTTATTGTCAGCGTATCGGTTTCTTTCTAAACGTAACAGAAGAGGGTCAGAAATGAACTCTGAGTTTCAAACTTTTCTTTCTGATCATCTCTGATGAGAAATGCAGCAGAAAATCTCAGGCTGACAGTTTTTAAAGTACAAGACTGGAGGTTTTGTCAGATGACTTTATGTTCAAATAAAATCAGGATTTTAATAAAATGGTACAACAAAGATTTCTAACTTTCTGACATTGAAATGAAAATTACTGTTGTGACCTATGACATGAAACAAATGCTGTCATTTGCTCCTGAAAGTAATTTGAGAATCTGTTCAGACTTAACAGCCTCTTGTCGAATGTTTTCATATAACCTTCATTATTTGATACAAAAACAGATGTTTACCTTCGAGCTGAAGCAGAAAAATCAGCGTTAACTCCAGAACCATGATTTCATGTCCTCTACCAGCGGATGAACCACGGGACTTTCCTCTGCTGCGATTCTGAAGAGTTTCTTCTTTTTGGAGGATGCAATCGACACAAAAACGCCTTCATTCCTTCCTGTTACTGGTTTTACATCTAGTTTCTGTTTTTCCACGAAACAAACTGAAAATCACATTTATAAGAAAGAAACCGGTTGTTTCTAACTGAACATGAAACCAGTCAGCTGCAGACCTGATCTTGGTTTAAGTGAATTATTTAGTTTAACACAAATCTTCTTTATTTTATTTTTTTCTTTGTTTTCCTCTTTGTGGTCTAATAAAAGAGGAAGTGTGTTGTGTTGTAATTGTTCATGTTTTCACTGATCACACTCACAGCTCATGGTGGTTTTAGTTCAGTTTAATTACCGTTACACCAAATGTGTCACATTTTAATGTGTTTTATTCAACAAAAACTGTTTAATTATAAAATCTGACGGGTCGTAACAATAATATATGTTAATTCATTTAACTTTAAAAGTTATCAGAAAAACTGACAAACTGTCCAACCTGAAGCTCGATTCAACGATCTTCAGTCCAAACTAAAGTTTCTAAGAACTTTTTAAAGTACAATCTTATTAAAGAATCATTATTTCAGTAAAAAACTGAAAGCTCAGCGTTTCTTTCATGTCAGAGTTTTAAACGAGTCTTATGTTGAGGAATAATTTCCTGCTGTTTCGGTGGAAACTTGAAAATAAAGTTAGCTGTGACGTGACGTAATATCGTGAGATCTGCTCAGACTGTGTGTTTTAAATGACTCTCAGCTACTACCACTCTAGACCCCCTCTGCCTTAATTCTCTGTGGCTTAGATTCAATAAGATGTTGGACACGTTCCTCAGAGGTTCTGGTCCAAATGGATATGACAGCATCTCACAGCTGCTGCAGATTTCTCAGCTAACATCCATGAAGTGAACCTCCTGGTCCACCAAACCCAAAGGTTCTGATTGGCTAGCACTTAAAGGAGCCCAGCCTCTGCCAAGCCTAAGTAACTGGAGAAGGCGAGCCCTCCCCTGATTGTATCCAGAGCCCAGAGTGTGGGCACAGATAGAGGCTGTTTAACATCACCCATCATTTACATTTATACAGGGGTTGTGTAGGTTGCCCCAGTCAGGATTGAGTCATGGTTGCTGTAAAATATTGAATAAAATGTTGTGCTGCATGACTGGCTTTATTTTTACTGTTAAATTTAACTTTATGACACGCAAATTTACAGGTGGATCGCCAATATTGTCTCCAAGTGTAGTTTGGGTAAAACTCGTCACCAACTGTCCACCAACATCATCATCAGTCCTTTGGCAACAGATTGCAAACTAGGTGGAGTATTTTTACAGACTAAGTTAACATGAGTGGCACTTCATATGAGCATAAAAGTGGAGCGGCAAAGCAAAAAAAAAGGAAAAAAGAGAGCAAGGAAAAGCCAAATTACAAAAACTGGACACATATTTTGTTCGTCATCCCGGAGTTGAACCCGACTTTTTTGTTGGCAGCGATTCAAGCCTGCCAAAACTGCCAGCACGGTGGTACAGCGGTGAATCACGGAGCAAGGCTCGTCGTATGCCCTTCAAATAGTGGTGAGTGGCCCTAAAGTACTTCTTATTGAAACTGTGTTTGTGAACATGTGGGCCGCTGTGCCAGTTTTAATAACCTTTAACGCTGCTGATAAAGGCTCTGAGCTGAAACAGATAAAGTGTGGGTCAATGAGCCGATCGCTGTCTGTGGTGCTGAACTGCTCGGTTTGTTAAACTTCATGTCCGTTTGATGGACTTCAGAATGACACAGTCGCTCTCCATGGTTCTGAAGCTTGTAAACATCACTGTTGGAAGCATGTGTGTGTTGTAAAATGATGTTATCGTGAGTGTTTTTATTTGGGTATAAAGGGCCAGGTCATTTGCCCCGCCCCTGGCCATTTACCCCGCCCCCGGCCCAGCTCTGATTTGTTCCACTAGTCGGTGAGTTAGACGTTGGAGCAGATTGGTCAGTTTACCTGTTTCTATCAGACACTTGGAGCATTTCAGAACAAACTGCTTTATAATATTTCTGAGGTGATACTTCTTCTAAGAAGATAAATTATTCAGTAACCTGTAAGAAAGCTGCAGCGACAGACAAACATGGAGATCAGAGCAGTTTCTTTAAGATTAACTGACTGAACTGAAAGTCATGTTTCAGAGGGGTTTACGAAGCAGCAGAGTGTCATTCTGAGTTTTGTCCAGCAGGTGGAGCAGTTTGTTTAAGAATACATGAAACCTTCCATCCTGTAACTCAGAGGTTCCCAAAGCAGGGGTCATGGCCCTTCTAGGGGCCAGGAAACACAAATTCAGTCTGCTAATGAGATGTTTTTACCAAAAATCTTATAAAATAATGGATACAGACAGTGTTGTGGTGGACGAGGATGTTTATTTTATCATTCTGATCTTTGTTTCATGTCTGAATACTTCAAACCAAAGCTGCTCAGAGTTTCAGGCCTCTGTCACGCTAATGTTGCATCAAGTCAACATTAGCTAATGCTAACACTGCTGATGCTAACACTGCTAATTCTACTGATGTTAATGTAGCTTCTACTAATGCTAGGACAGCTAATGCTAATTTGAACAATGCTAATAACAATTCTGCTAATTTTAGTTCTCCTATTGCTAATACTGCTAGCTTTAGCGTCCATTTTGCTCTTTTTAGCTTCTGGTTTTTAACTTTTAGCGACTCAGCATCCACCCTACAGTATCACAGGAAATTGTTTAAATCTGTTTTGTTTTGATGAGGGGCCGGGCGGAGATCTTCCAAAGGCCACTTCTGGCCCCCGGGCCATACATTGGTCCTGTTTGGTGTAAAGGTTCAGAACCAGAATCTCTAAAACGAAGAAAGTGATCGATAAACGTTAACTCAGTGAACATCAGGACGATCTTTTATTTACAAAAAAACAACAAAAAAAACAGGAAAAATTCTCAAAGATTTAAGTTTAAAGTTTTTGAAAATAAACAGGAGAGAAAAATAACATTTTTATTTCTCTTGATTTATTCAGCAAATTCTACCTTACAGGAATGCATATCACCCGCTGAAAGCCCTTCTTGTCTGACTGAGAGTCAGATGTGTTGAGGATGACTCTCGGCTACTACCACACAGCTCAGCTCCAGTCGGTTTCCTGTGGCGGCCATCTTGAATCGGTTTGACTCAGTTGTAGATTTTTATCCAATAATTGTTTCCTGAAAGTTTCATTAAAATCCGTCCTCTGGGTTCTGAGATATTTCGCTAACAGGCGGCGGCGGGCGACAGTGTTTTCCTCTTTAACTGAACTCTGAGCTCAGTCTGTCTGTTCAGAACCTCCTCAGCGGTTCTGCCTCGGCTCGGTTCGGCTCGGCTCGGAGCCATTGTTCTCCTGCAGAGTCAGAGGGCGTCGGCACCGAGTCCGCTGAGGAGAACCGCACCCAGCGGACCGGCTGAGGATGGAGGAACCGGAGTCAAACCGGATCCGAACCTGCAGCAACAGATGAGATAAAGGAGAGGACAGGGCGGGAACCGGAGGTCTTCAGAGGTTCTGACAGGACCCGGACCGAACCGAGCCGACACGAGCGGATCTGAGGCGAAGCTGGCGGACATGTCCTCCGGGGATCCGGGCTCCCGGTCCGGTTCTGCGGACCCGCCGCTGCAGATCACACCTGAGAACTGCTACGAGCTGCTGACTAAAGCGAAGCGGGACGGTTCGGAGGGAGACCGGAACCGGGTCCTCCGCTACATGAGCGACCACTACCTGCAGGTTCTGCAGACCCCGGCCCTGTTCGGCCGGCTGCCGGCGCAAGACAGGGAGCAGATCCTGGCCCAAAGGATGGAGGGGAGGAAGGTTCTGGCTGCGGCCGAGACCTGCGACGTGTCGGACCGCGGGGCGAACCGGGACAGCCCGCAGCGGGCCGAACCGGAGGACTCCACCCGGCGGGTGTTCTGCCTGGACCCGGACACCCAGCGCTGGGAGGTTCTGACCGTCCTGCCGGAGGAGGTTCCGGCTACAGGTTCGGGGATGTGCACCCTCTACAACTACCTGTTCGTGGCGGGCGGGCAGAGCCGGTCCAAAGCGTCGGACCGGGTGTTCTGCTTCAACCCCAGGACCGGCGTCTGGACCCGGGTCCGGCCGCTCACCGAACCGCGGTGCCAGCTGCGGCTCGTGGCCGCGGACGGGTTCCTGTACGCGGTGGGGGGGGAGTGTCTGTTCACCGTGGAGCGCTACGACCCGCGCGCGGACAGGTGGACTCACGTGGCCCCGCTGCCCAAAGG
The DNA here is from genome assembly GCF_001649575.2 of Kryptolebias marmoratus. Classification (NCBI taxonomy): domain Eukaryota; kingdom Metazoa; phylum Chordata; class Actinopteri; order Cyprinodontiformes; family Rivulidae; genus Kryptolebias; species Kryptolebias marmoratus. The sequence goes on along the minus strand of NC_051448.1, from coordinate 1,340,386 downwards.
CTCGTTCGCGGTGGCGCACGAGGCCACGTCGTGCGGGGGGCAGCTGTTCGTGTCCGGCGGCTCGCTCTTCTACCGCCTGCTGCGGTTCGACTCCCGCCGGGACGAGTGGGACGAGAGTCCGTTCAACGAGAGCCGCCGCCGTTCCACGGACATGGTGGCGCACCGGAACCTCGTGTTCCGCTTCGACGTGGACCGGGAACGCGCGGCGGTGAGCGTGCACCGCTACAGCACGGTGGTGAAGGCGTGGTTCGGCGGAGCGTCGTTCCCGCTGCAGAACCCGCAGCCGTTCCGCTGCGCCGTGCTGGGAGACCGGATCTACTGCGTCAACCGGAACCACGTGCTGCAGTTCGAGGTGCTGGAGGAGCGCGAGGGCTTCCTGCCGGAGGTTCTGCCCGCCCCCGCCGACGCCAGAGGAACCCTGGTACCGTTTGTCCTCGCGCTGGACCGAAGCTGCACGGCGGCGGCGGCATCATGCTGTGGGACGAACTGGATGGAGGAATGCGTGTCGCCCGCCGCCCCTCAGCCTGAGCGCATGAAAATATAATATTATGGGATGTGTTGAGGATGACTCTCAGCTGTGGCGGCCATCTTAAACTGGGTTGACTCCATCTGCAAACATTTCCTGAAAGTTTCATTAAAATCCAACCAGCGGCTCATGAGATATTTTACTAACAGACAGAAACGCTGGCATGAGCAGAGACATTATCGCCCGCCTTTTGTTTGATAAACGAGCTGATTGTGAATAAATACTGCAGCCATTTTATTTACACTGTAAACCCAAACAGTTGAAATTTAACCAATAAAATTAACTTAAACAGTTTCAACCTTTTTTATTTGGGTGGATTATAAAAAATATTTAATTTTTTAGTTAAAATGACATAAAAGAAAGAATTAAGTCACACTTAGAGAGAAAACTAATGTCCACCAATCACCTGATGGCAACAACAACAGCAGACAGAAAGTCATCTCTCAGCAGCTGCTTGGTTGAAGAACCAGGATGAACAACTTCAGCACAAATACCTGAACTGATAACAGCTCTGCAGCTGTGTTCCAACTACCGACAGGCTGACAAACTGCTCCAGGATCTGAGGACAGTTCAGCAGCAACACGGAAAGATTTGGATGGTTTCTGGTGTGAAAGTTGGTACTGGTTACTGAGTACTTACTGAGTATTTACATGTACTTACTGAGTACTTACAGGTACTTATGTATTTTTATTTCATTTTGTTTTAGTGAGGCCCTTGTTTAAAGAGAAAATTAGCCTCGTGCCTCAGGCTTTTCCTCCTGCTCTTAATGACGTCATTAAGTAAAATATTTCCAGCATTTTTTTCTCGAGGTAACTAACTTCGACCAATCAGAGAAGACTGGACTTTTTGGGAGGCAGGTTTTAAAGAAACTGGAGGTAAACCTGAAAGTTTCAGATAAACGATGCCGTCTGACTCATAAAATCTGCTTCTTTACTCCATTAAAAACATCTGAAGGCGTAAAAAAGTTTTAAAGTCTTGTGTGGAAATTTATCTAAGTAACTCTAAAATATCCTTCTAATCTCACATGCATCATCTGTTCAGTTTTTATTATTTGTTCATAAATTTGCTCTCAGGTTAAAGTCAGTGAACATTATGCTTCAGGATTTATGAAAGAGGAAGATTTATGTTCCCTGAAGCTTGAAAATATTTGACTTAAATATATGATTTATGGGATTTTTTTTTCTTTAGTGATTTCCTTAAAAATCAGAACATCCTAATTTTTACAAGAGAGGGAAAAGTGACAGAGTGAGACCTCTGCAGCACATTAACCATCTTCATCACCACTGCCTTCTGGTGTTCAGAAAAAATACACATTGTTAAAGATTTCACAACAAATACTTATTTATTCTTTAAAACACAATAAAAGAACAAATCTGGGATTTTACATTTTGGAAAAATGGAAACCATTGCTGAGAGTATTTTACAGGAAAGCTCAAAGATGACTGAACATCAGATTCCTTCAGTCCTTAACAGGTGGAACAAAAACCTCAAATCTGGAAACATTTCCAGATTTTCCTCCTGAAGAGGAGCCCCGGAGGATGGAAGAGACAAACGCAGCTTCGTGTTCAGAGCTGCAGACCGGAGGTTTACCGTTTGAGTTCAACAAAAATCATTTTCACAAAAGTCAGAAGAAAATCCTTCAAAGTGTTTGGATGGTTTGGGGTTGTGTGCCTGGGACAGTTTGAGGGAATTCTCCTGGCGTTTGGGTTCAATCTGAGTTCATGTTGTTTCCGTCAAAGAATCAGAAGATCTCAGCTCATCCCTCAGCAGCTTTCCTTTGTGGGTTTATTGTGATGCTGTGTGATTACTGTTAAAAGCAGAAAACTCTCCACTAGAAGCATTACAACAGTTGTCTCACAGGTTGTCCACGTCACGTTTTGTCTCTGTTTCTCTGAACCAAAGCCTCCACTCAGCTCCCCCCACAGGCTCAACTCAACTGTTTGAATCAAATCAAGATTTGGACACCATTAAACCTCCCCAAACTCAGCGGTACCAAAACAGAACTTTCCTCCAGAACACTGGAGTCTTACTCATCGACACTGAAGACATGGCCACCCCATCACGCCATCCCAACCTGGGTGTCATTCTGGACTCCAGATCTGTCACCACAGCAGCTTTTTTCCACCTGAAGAACATCTCTAACTGACTGGATTACTGTAACAGGGACCTGGACAAAGACAAAGACCTGGACAGGCTCCTTACCAACACATCACTCCCACTCATAAAACTGCAAGTCAAATCCAGCCCAAGATGCTTCTTCTCACCATCCCTCAGTGCCTTGGCCCCTCAGCACCAATCAGATCTCCTACCATCCACCCTCACGGTCTCAGAATCTCCTGTCCTCAGCTGTGCCTCTTCTTTTTGTCCCTCACACTGATCTCCATAGCTTTGGGGACAGCCTTCAGTGCGGCAGCCCCCACTCTCTCCTAACGAGACCTCCCTGGACTCTTTCAGGACTTTCCCCCAAACTCACCTCTTCAATAAGGCTTCCAACTGTATATAGTACCCAAACGTGTAAGAGAAAAAAAGCGGGTAGGGTCCACATTAGGAGGAAATTTTAGCAACAATCAGCAGAACTATAATTTTCAACGTGCAGTATGTGTTGTTTTTTTTCTTTCCATTTCTTCTAAATAAGTAGAAAAGCTTGACATTTACAGCAAGTTGTCACTGAAAACTGGATTATTGTAGAATAATCTACAGACACGAGTCGGGTTTGGACTTCAGAACCCTGCAGGCCTGAAGCTCGGTCCCACAGATTGTGGCGTCCTCACATGGTGAAAGACATCCCCGTCTCACTGGATGCGTCCATCGAGCGGCGGAACGTGGACATGAAGGTGTCGGAGGTCACCCTGGAGAAGCGGTGCGGCGTGATGTATTTCTTGCTGACACACCACAGGTCCTGGAAGATCCTCCTGAAGTGGTTCCTGAACTTCACCCCAACAAAGGCGTACAGCACCGGGTTCAGGCAGCAGTGCAGGTAGGCGATGGTCTGCAACACCAACAGCGCCGTCCCCACAGAATCCGAATCCTTACAGTCGCTCTCTTGGAACAGGCTGGCGGTGTCGTACAGCAGCAAGACGTTGTACGGAAGATGGCAGATGATGAACACCAGCACCACAACCAGCACCACCTTCACCGCTTTGTGTCGTTGGAAGTTTCTGGCCTTCATCAGGGTGACGATGACGGCGGTGTAGCAGACGATCATGATGATCAGCGGCAGGAAGAAGCCGGCAGCCAGCTGGAGGCTGGGAACAGCAACTTTAACTGCCTCGGCTGTTTTATTGTTTCTAAATCTCATCTCACAGACGTACTCAGGAGGTTCTTGTTCTTCAGTCTGATCATCTGGGTTGATCATGATGATTGTATTGTGTGACGGTTCGTACCAGTCGTAGAAGACGAAGGTAGGGATGGACAGCACTAAGGCGAAAATCCAGACGAGGGCGCAGATGAGGTAGCTGTACGACAGGGACCGTAACCTGAAGCTGCGGCGAGCTTGAACGATGGCGATGTAGCGGTCGGCGCTGATGCAGGCGAGCATCAACATGCCACTGTACATGTTCACGCTGTAGGAACCACGCAGCAGCTTACAGGCCACCTGCCCCATCGGCCACGAATACAGCTCGTTGTAAACGATGAAAGGCAGAGCGAGGACGAACAGCAGGTCAGCGATGGCGACGTTGAGCAGGTAGACGTCAGTCATGGATTTGGACCTCTTGTAGAGTGCGTAGGTGATGATGACTAAGATGTTTCCCATGAAGCCCAGGATGCAGATGATGGATTGAACGTAAGGGCCAATCACCCAATGCGCACTGTTGTTGGTACTGAAATTACAAGGTTCTTCATAGTCATAGTCATACTCTGATTCATTAAGAGTCAGGTTCCCCACAGTAACATCCATCTTCTTTCACTGTAACAAAGAGGAGACAGAAACCATCAAAATGTGCAGAATTCAGGTATAAATATCAATTTTATCCATATAACACTTAAAATAAAGCTGATCAAAGTTATTTTCTAAAGGAAGGTGTTGGAACAGATTAGAGGGAGTATATAAAGAAGATGGACTCATTCTTTAATACCTCAAACAATAAAGTCTGGATGTTTGTTGTATTAAATTCTCTGTGTGCAGAGCTGGGAAGGGACAGCTGCTTCAAACTTAATAACATAAATCTCATGATTCAACCCTCACTGCACGGGAATTTTCCAAGCAAATGTTGCTGATGATTAAACTTTGAAAAATGCAGTAATGTTTAAAAACAACTTAAGAAAACTTGTGCTTTTCTTCAGCTTATCTGGATCTAACATGGTTCCACAAGTGTTTAACATCCAAGTTCATATTCAGCATGTTTTTGTTCTGCAGGAGAGCCTCAAGGCTCCTTCTTGTATTTAACACAGTTTAACTCTCATTCATGAAAAACATCTAATATTTACCATTTACCAACGATATGACCCTCCTGGTTGGAGCTCAAACTCAATATAAGTCAAATTAGCTTGGCTGATATCTCGTTACCATTTTCCTTCCTTTTTTATTTAATCCTAAACAAACCGGCTTGATTAATACAGTTGAATTATATTCAGAATAAATGTGTAGAAGCAGGTTAGAAAAGGGCCTGGTTTTATGGGTCTTCAGATAAAATAAGTGCAAAACTTTCGGTGCTAATTCTTCTACTTCCTGTGAAAACTTCTTCCTGTTTTCAAAAGGGTGACATTAGGAGTTAATAGAAGCAGAAGTCTGGTGTTTGTGAAATGTCAGGTTGAGCTGGAATACTTCACAAGATTATAAAATAATCTGCAAACAGAATGAGAATAACCTCCCAGGTATTAGTCACCGACACGCTTTTCAACATCCAGTTCCTTTCTGACAGAAGATGTTTCTCACTTTAACTTGTCTCAGTTTTATTGAGTCTCCATAAAAACTTTGACGTTCTCAGACATGTTGTTGTTTAACAGTCTGGCTCTGCTTGTAAAAAGGTGGAGGTTTCACATGAAATTGTCCCAGTTGTGGTCTACCGAGGCGCTGAAGTTGTGATGAAAGTTTGTTGTAAAGAATCTAAAACTTCAGAGGATGTTTGCAGAAAATAGGACACCTGACTTTAGGACACGATGCGACCCAGTTCATGTGTGGTTTAGTTTCCCCCCGCTGCATAAATCAGACCCACAGTTACACAACTGAAACCTCAACTCATCATTTTACATCAACCCAACGGAGAAATTAAACAAAGAAAAACACATTTTACAATCTTTCCTTTCTTTATTACATCATCATGGACCCCAGCTGCAAAAAAAAACTGAATTCAATGATTCACAAATCTTATAAACCCATATTTTCTTCACATTTAACATTTAATTCAGATTATTATTCATGCTGCGTTCACTGTAGCTCAGAAACGAGAGTTCATCACTGCTTTACTTCTGGTTTTGTTTCATCAACACTGAGGACAGAAATGTTTTCTTAGAGGCTTGTCTCCGGTTTTATTCCTGGGGATCATTTTCCAAACAGATATTTATGACTTCACGGCATCAGTGGAGACAGAAATGAAGATTTCTTTTCCATGAAAGCAACAGTTTAGATTTGCAGACTTTTAGAGACCTGGATCCAGTCGAAGACGGCCTGAACCACAGATCATTACCAACCACCGATGTAAACAGATTTGTCTCTGGGTGCGAGGAAACAAAGTCAGAAAATGACATTTAAAATACGGGAAGTCAGAAGGGACAAACGGCGTCCGTGCATCGAGCAGAAGTACAGAGCAGGAACTTTAAATGTTTGAGGAACTTCAGACTCTTAATTTCTGCTTTAGACATGAAGAGAAGCTGAAGTTTCCTTCAGCAAGAAACTGATAAAATCAATCTGTTCAACAAAGATTAAAGATTAAAGAAATGACCCCAGCTGCTTCTCCTCCGGGTTCCTCCAAACCAGGCGCCATTTTCAGCTGGCTCATGTCGATTAGCTGGGGCGGCCATCTTGAGTTGAGATGTTTCTCCAAGGATTCCTCACTGCAGGTTTCATTAACTCTGTCCAAACGGTCGGGAAATATTTTGCTAACAGAGAGAGTTGTGCTGCAGCTCAGATTATTTGTTGGCGATCATCCTCAGCTACTACCACACCAAACTGACCGAGCTTCAGCCATTTCTTTGGGTTTTAATCTCAGTTGGCTGTGGCGGCCATCTTGAATCGAGGCGGTTGATCATGCAATGCTTGTCTGTTCGTGTGTTTATCCGTCTGTTAGCAAAATATTTGATGAATTTGTGGACAGATTTGAAATGAAAGTCTCAGAAATTTATCCCTGGATGAAAGACTACAACTCCATCCAAGATGGCCGCCACCAGCCAACACAGAAACGGCTGAAACGCAGCCGGTTTTCCAGATGCTGAGCTAAAAGGTGAATGGTAGTAGCTGAGAGTCATCCCCATCACTCGGAGGATCTGTGAATCCATGCATTCCTGCAGGAATCATCTCATATCTCTCTGTTTGTGTTGAACTGGAAGCTGAGGCAGGCAGAGAAAACGGATATTCACTTCTGTTCATTTACTCCTCAGATCAGACCACAGACAGCAAAACTGCATTGAAAACCAAGTACTGTCTGACCACTGAGGCTTCCAACGCTGAATTTGTGTTTTCCTGAATTAAATCCAAAATAATTTGCAAAATTCTCAAAAAATGTTGGACTCATGAAGGATAAATACGGTTAAAAGACGTTATTGTGACAGTTGTGCTGATAGAACACAAATATTACACATTTTGTCTTTAAATGCATAAATTTAAAGTGTTTTAGTCACAGTTTACACATTACTGAGGGATTTATTGGGTATTTATTATAAAATTACGTGAGATTGTTTTCTTTTAGGTTTTTGGTCTAAATTTGAACTTTGACTGCTTGAAATGTTCAAACTATAAACGCATAAAAACAACAAAAAACCTGTTTTTATTCCCAGACACGCAGCGTTAAAAACGCATTCAGAGCTTTACAGCGCAGGTTTTTAGAAGTTGGAAAGAGGAACTTCAGATTTAAAGTCTGATGTTCAGAAACGCAGGTTTTAATTCCTGATCTTAGTGGATTAATTTCCATAAAATCTGAGTGAAAACATAAACCTTCTCTTAAACAACCGACTGCTCTTTATTCAGCCCTAAAAATCCTAAAATACTGAACACTTCCTCTCCTTGTTTTATGTTTGTGCAGCGGCAGGAAGACGATTCGATCCTTCACAAACGTTTCTGCTCAGATAATAATCTGCGGCTTTTATGCCACAAAGCAGCAGACATGTTTGGAGGATTACATCACTGAGATTCAAAGATAAAAAGACAAAAAGTGTCAAACTGTATCCGATCAGACGTTACATCATTGTGTTAACAGATCAGCAGCTCAAAAAAATCTGTCAAATCAAGAGTCAAACAACAAAAAATTTACCAAATTCTGCAGAAAATCTGAAGTTTCTCTCTCACAGGTGCAAAGATTAACTTTCAAACCCTGTTTAAGCACAAAACCTCAACATTTAAATGATTTTTGACAAAAAACCTGCAGATACAAGCAACTAAAAGGTGAGAAATGTCCTTTTTGGAAACCAATGAGCAGAAAAGCAGAATAAACCAAAAGAATAAATACATACAGACTCAAAAACAGAAGATTTGAACTCACAGTCTGCAGGTTTTTGGGTCAGCTGCTGATTCTCTGATAATGGAGGCTCGACATCGATCACACACCTTTAAAATGTGTGTGTGTGTGTGTGTGTGTGTGTGTGTGTGTCTCAGAGACCTTCAGCTCAGGGCTTCCTCTTTCACAGCCTCTATCAGCAGACGCTTCCCCTCAAAGCGCTTTTTCATTTGATAAATGAGACACTTCCTCGAGATCTCAGCAACTGAAGGACGAAACTCAATATTTACACGAGTTAGGAGGAAACTAAAGTCTGCCTTTAAGGTTTCATTACAAAAATAAAACTAAATCCAGAATAAAGACTCGAGAATAAACAATTAAGACGACACAACAAGGGAATACTTTTCAGAAACAATCATTAAGTCGTTTCTTTGAAAGCATTTATCAAAATAAAACAGCAACAAGTAATACTTTAATAATTTAGGATGAAAATATTGATAATTAGTTTATCTTAAACAAGAATTCTTTAAACAGAATGTTTAGATTTTCAGAGGGTCAGAGGTCAGAGCTCCCTCCGAGGTCACCTGAGGAGCGGTGACGGCTGCAGCAGGCGGGTCACGGCCCAGAGGGTCAGAGGTCAGAGAGGTTGTTTATTTATTTCATGGCCACATTTAACACTTTTTATTTATTTAGTTTGGTCTAAATGGGCTTCCGTATTCTGACTTCCTCCTTTAGACGGAAGAATCAATTCCTCTTCTTCAGACAAACTCCACCTTCACGTAAACAACAACAAATCCTCGTCAGCAGAAAACAAACCAGTTTATTGGTTCAATACATCTTAAATATTCAGATCTGAAGAGGTGCATGATGGGAGTTCAGGACACGTCCTCCATGTAGTCGGCTCCGTGACTCTGACTGAGCTGAGAGACGCTCAGGTCCTCCGTGGTTTCATCCAGCTGCCAACAAACAAACAGTTTAGACCGTTCGAACTGAGCTGAGGTCAGCTGATCTGACGGCTCGTCACCTTCTCGCTGTTTTCAGGACCCTCGATGGAAACTTCCTCGATCTCCTCGCCGATGCTCAGCTCGCCGTTAGAGAGGTCCGACCGATGACTGAAACAAACAGATGAAAGGGTCAAACTGAACTCTTTCTGTGTTTATGGAAAAAATAAACCTGATTTACTAAATCGCCCTCCTCAGTCAAGATGGCCGCCACAGCTAGGTGAAATTAGCAACACAAAAACAGCTAAACCTCAGCTGATCTTACAGATCCTGAGCTAAAATCTGAAGTGGTAGTAGCTGACAGTGATCACCAAATGTTCGTCTGCAGCTGATTCAAGATGGCTGCCACAGCTAATCGAACTTAACCAACACAAGGATGGGCAGGTTTGGAGCTAAAACTTAGTGTGGTAGTAGCTGAGAGTCATTCCCAACACCCTCTGATCTCAGGGCGTTACATCAGGTCCTCCATCTTTAACTCAGCGTGAGAGGATGAAAGGCGGCGGGTGACATGCATCCCTTCAATCAGCCTTTCATCCTACACCTGCAGCTTTCAGATGATTTCAGATGATTTCAGATGATTTTAGCAGCTTTCAGCTGATTTTAGCTGATTTCAGCTGAAGCAGAGAAGAACATGAAAATTTTAACATTTTTAATAAAAACGTTTTTGACCTCCTGACCCGTCCCGCCTGGTTTCTCCTGAGTTTCTTTAGCTGCATCTCACCTAAGCTGTGACCTTTGACCTCAGGGCAGTCCGACTCGCTCTCAGAGGAAAATTCAAACCCTGAGAAGATTCAACTGAAAACTGTTTGTCTTCCTGTTTTATCCCGTCTGATGAGAGCAGCTGGATCAGGTAAAGTCTCACCTGTTGAAGTCGTCGTCGTATTCGACGTCTTCATCGTCTGTGGAGACAAACAGGTTCAGGTTCAGGTTCTGGTTCAGGTTCTGACCCTCAGACAGAAGCTGAGGAGCTGAGAGACGTTTCTGACCTAAATGCAGAGATCCAGCTCTGTCGCTCACACCCTTCAGGCCTTTGGCTCCTGCAGAACAGAACCAGAACCAGAAGTAAACAGCTGTTTCCTTTAAACTTCAAAGCGGTTCTGCAGCTCAGAACAGAACCGCGTTCTCTGAACCGCTTCAAATAAAGACATTAAAATGTTTTTAATGTTTCTACCAGTCAGGAACCCAACGGACCGTTTCTGCTGAGGCTGGGCTCGGATGTGCTTCCTCCTCCTCCTCCTCCTCCTCCTCCTCCTGGTCTCGGTTCCTCAGGCAGGAACCCGACTGGACTCCCTCTGGTCCCGGACGTCTCCGGCTTCCTGTGGACCAGAACAGGTTCAAACTACAGGTGAGTTCAGCTGAGCTGCAGCTGCTTTTTAAAGCTGTTTTAACCAGAACCAGAACCTGAAGGATCCACCTTCAGAACCTTCAGAACCAGGCAGACGGTTCTGGGAGGAACGACTGAAGGCAGAAACTTCAAGTCTAAAACCTGAAGGATGTTTTATTTTCTGATTAAATGTCAGAACAGGTGAAAAAACCCAAAACTCAGAACCAGAAGATTTTATTTTTCTTAGTTTTTAATTTCGATGGTTCTGCAAACATTTAGTGTCAAACTGGAGAAGATCTTTGTTCTGAAGGGAACTTATCTCTGCCTTCTGGACGTATACTTATCAAATAAGACAAAACTTTTAATTTTTTGCATAAATTAAATAAATACTGTTTGTTTGTTTGTTTGTGTCCCATCCCAACATTTTCTACTGTGAGGTTCTTACAGAAACTTTAATTAATCAAAATAAAACCATCAGCTGATGAAGTTTAACAGATGAAGACGACCTGCGGTAAACGGGCCTAAATTTACATGAAGTCTGGTGGACCTGACCCGAACCACCGAGGTTCTGATGAAGAAACCGAGCTCACCCACCAGGACAGAGACGGGTCCACCTGCAGCTCACCTGAGCTCTGAGCTGGGATCAGAACCAGGCTCGTCCCGCTCCGAGTCTCCGGCCAGGACAGACAGACTGAGGAGGAGGAGCAGGAGGAGGAGGAGGAAGAGGAGGAGGAGGAGGAGCAGGAGGAGGAGGAGGAGGAGGAGGAGGAGGAGG
>NC_051448.1:1319837-1326301 GCF_001649575.2 Kryptolebias marmoratus | reverse complement strand
GGGGGGGGGGGAGGGGGGGGAGAAGGGGGAGGAGGAGGAGGAGGAGGAGGAGGAGGAGGAAGAGGAGCAGGAGGAAGAGGAGGAGGAGGAGGAGCAGGAGGAGGAAGAGGAGCAGGAGGAAGAGGAGGAGGAGGAGGAGCAGGAGGAGGAAGAGGACACAGTCAGTGAGCTGCTGCTCTGAACACAGATCTCTTCAAACATGCTGAGTCATGTTAGAAAACATGCTGACTGTTCTGATCTGCCCCGGCCCGTTTTCTCTGCACACGTTAAGGTTTCATGCAGCCGAATGTTAACGTGCTGATCAGACCCGGTTCCAGCCGACCCTGAAGGCACCGCCGCCTGGTTTCCTCCAAGTCCAACAGAGGCTGGCGCCCTGAAGGCGTCACGCACCCGATGGAGCTGCAGGTGAGCGTCAGAAACAGACGGGGGCGTGGCCGTCTTAGCAGGACTTCGGTTTGGACAAATACTGTTTGATTCTGACGGCACTGATGAGCTAACGGCTAGTCTGAACACAGCCGAGACCAAAGTGGATCAGCAGCTCAAACCTCCAACATTTATCCAAACAGCAACCTGCAGCAGGTAAGATACTAATCTCTAACTCTTCCTGTTCCAGGGTCAGGGTCGATCGGACCTGAAACCTCCTCATCCAGCGGCAGCCTCTCACCCAATCAGAGCCTCCGACACGTTAACGGGACTCCCGACTCGTCTGATTGGATGAAACATGCAGACTCACTCGCTGAGGCTTCGGCCTCGTCTCATCGGGGAGACGGGCGGCCCGGACAGACCTTCCTCCCTCTGAGGGACAACGCTACAGGGCGAGGAGGACAGGGAGGACAGGGAGGACAGGACAAAGAGAGGACGGACAAAGAGAGGACACCGGACATGAGAAGACCAGAACAGGAGGACAGCTATGGAGACATTCCAGGGACAGTAAAGGACAAAATGTGAAGTCAGAGTGAAGATGAGAACGGTGAGAAGGGAGAGGAGGAGGGAGAGGAGGAGGGAGAGGAAGAGGAGGAAGAGGAAGACTACAGACAGGAAGAAGCTGAAGTCGGTCTTTTATAATGTGGAGTTAAAACAATTCTTCTAAGTTTATCAGAGAACCTGGAAGAATAAAAACAATTTTCTGCTCCTCTTCCTCCAGACTGACCTGTCTGATCCTAGCCCTGTGAGGACTTTTATTTTGGCGGGGGTTTCCTGTGATACTCACTGGTTCTGAGCGGCGGTCCGCTCTGCCGGGTCCTTCTCTCCGACCGGAGAGGTTTGACTTCAGAGGCAGCAGAGAGACAGAGAAGAGACAGAAAACATTCAGGGTTCTGGTTCTGGTTCTGTTCTAGGCCCGGTTCTGAAACACCAGCTGCAGCTTTTTGTTTCAGAACATTTTAATCATAAATTTAAAACATATTTAGTTAGTTTGTTTTTTTTTAGGCCGAGGTAAAAAGTTTATTCAGGAGGATTTAACTTTTCAAATAATCTGTATGTTTATTATTAAATATTTAGGAACTTTTAGACAATTAGTTATTATTTATTTCTTATTTTTAAAGATTTAAATGTTTATTTCTCAGACATTAAAAGAATCATCATATTTTTCTTTATGTTTTAAAAATAATTTCCTTAAAGAATCAGAGCTGGTTTTATTTCTGTTTATTTAAATCTAATTTGAGATATTTTATCCTTGACGCCTAAACTCAGTTTAATTTGTAATAATTGCTTTTTTGGGACATTTTAAGGTTTTTTTGTACTTAAAGAGCTTTTTAAAACTTTCTAAGTTAAGTTTCATTTTATTTTTTTATTTTTACTTTATTACCATATTTTATGAACTTTTAAAAAGTCGAATTAATCATGATTTTAAATTAAATCCCATTAGTGATGACCTGTTAATGTTTAGGAGCCATTTTATTCTCTTGTAAAAACTAATAAATTATTTTATCAGCTGAGATGAAAAGCATTAAGAAGCTGAACTGGGTCGGGCCGGGTCGGACCGGGTCGAGCCGGGTCAGGCGGTATTTTAAAGCACAGGAACAGCAGATTCGGTTCTTTTACTTTAAGTTCTGACTTCAGGAACCCTCAGAACCCAAAGGTTCTGCTTCGTCCCCAGCTGAACCGATGCTCACCAGCCGTACGTCTTCTGCGGATTGGGCAGCGGGTCGTCGAAGAACGAGTCTCCTTCATCGTGGTCTTCCTCCTCCTCCAGGTCCAGGTCCAGGTCCAGATGCTCCTTCCTCCCAGCTGAGGAAGAGGAGGAGGTCTGAGGCTGAAGGTCTCCTTTCCCCGCAGGAAAAGAACGCTCCGGGTCCTGAAGAGAAAGACGAGTTCAGGCAGAACCAAACCCTGTGGTTCAGGAGGTGATGAAGAGGGATGAAGAGGAGAAGCTGATGCTGCTGCAGCCAGGTGGGAGCTGTGGAACAAACTGGCTGCTTGTTAGAAAACCTTGGTTTGGCCTTTCAGAGCCACCGTAGATAGAAATGAATGGCTGAAGTCTGAAACTGAGCCAGTTTGTTCCACAGCTGAAATCAAACAGGAAGGAGGTTAGAGGCAGGAGGCGGGTTTCAGTGAGTTCTCTGTCTTTAAGATCTATAAAAATGAGATGATGACGACACATCTGAGCTCTGATGGAGGTAAACTCAGCAGAGATCAGAGTCAGAGTCAGAGTTAGTGACCTCAGGTGCTTTTATTGTGACAGGAAGTGCTACAGCGTGAAGCTCCTGGCTCTGCTGCTCGTTACCTTGGCGACGGTCTGACTCCTCGGGCCTCGGTACCGGGGGATCTGTGCACGACACGAAGAGCAGCCGTCAGACCTGCTCTGCCCCGGCAGAAACACGCCAGAGATCCGCTTCTGCTGATTGGCTGGGGAGCGTCAGCGCCCCGCAGGTTGTAGAAGATTTTAGGTTTTATAGACTTTATATTTCCAACTTCTTCCATTTCTGCATTTCAGGCTGCAACACATTCAGGCTTGGACCAGGGTTCTGGGACGGTCTGGGCCTGGATCAGGGTTCTGGGACGGTCCGGGCTTGGACCAGGGTTCTGGGACGGTCCGGGCTTGGACCAGGGTTCTGGGACGGTCCGGGCTTGGACCAGGGTTCTGGGACGGTCCGGGCTTGGATCAGGGTTCTGAGACGGTCTCGGGCCTGGATCAGGGTTCTGGGACGGTCTGGGCCTGGATCAGGGTTCTGAGACGGTCTGGGCCTGGATCAGGGTTCTGGGACGGTCTGGGCCTGGACCAGGGTTCTGAGACGGTCCGAGCCTGGATCAGGGTTCTGGGACGGTCCGGGCTTGGATCAGGGTTCTGGGACTGTCCGTGCTTGGATCAGGGTTCTGAGACGGTTCGGGCTTGGATCAGGGTTCTGGGACGGTCCAGGATCCCTCTGAGGGAACGTTTAATGGTCCAATAAGACAAAAGTAAACTGAACTCGGTCAGAACAATAAAAACACTGCAGCCAGTGTGAAGCATGGCGGTGGCTGTATCATGCTCAGGGGCTATCTGGCTGCACAAAGAAGACAACGAACCCAAAAGCCAGATTCTGACGGCAGCATTAATGCAGAAAAGTCCAGCAGTGACATCTGTTGCCTTCAAGGACCACATGTTTTTGTGGGACGTTTGAGCACTTGATGTAAAACCACTTTGTGTTGCAGCCTGAGATGCTGAAACGGATCGATGTTAAAAACACTTTAGCTAAAGAAACATAAGAATCAGTCCCTTGTTTGTTTTTAAATCTACTTCAACGTTTTCTTTTTATTATTTAGGAAGAAAACTCGTGACATGAAGCAACGTTTTCCATGACTGGGTTGATTTTTTCAGGTTTTCCCAGACGGAGAATCTTTTCTTTTCAGAGCCAAAAGTTTAAAAAGTTTCATTTAAAAACCTCTAAATCAAAATCAAACGGACCTTACTGACAGGAGGAGACACGACTTTATCTTCAGGGACCTGGTTCTGAGGTCGACTCCCATCCGAGTCCTGAACGACCTGAAAACGAGTCCAGACAAACATTTCTAACCCAAACTGTGTGGAACCTGAAGGAGAATATTTACAACAAGTTGTTCAGGAAACACCACAGAATCTAATTAAACATCATTATAATTATTAAAGAAGCAGTCCAGTCTTTAAAATTAAAGATTAAACTGGGTTTTCTGTCTTTTTGTGGCTTCAGTCAAGTTAATTACAGAAAGCTGAGATTTTTCTTTTATCTCCTTACATTTATTAACAGCATTTGTTGGTTTGTTCTATAAATCTGGAAACATCAAGTGACATCCAGTAAGATTCGATTGTTTAAAAAGCAGAAAAGCTGCGGTGCCAACTGCAGAAACTCTGATTTAAACAGAATATTTCAAACACAGAGACTCACCACGCTCCTGCACTGAGAGAACAGATGTTTGTACGTTTCCAGGAAGAACTGGAAGTCAACCGCTGCGAAGGAACAGAAAGACTGGAATCAGTCCGAGTCTCGGGTTAAAGTTCTGCAGTTTCTGAGTTGAATCAGAAACGATCCAATCGGATCATTGGGCTCACTGTCGGAGAAGGTTCTGTCTGCAGCCCGGAGCTCATCAGAGGTGAATCTCTCCAACAGGTTCCTGTAAAAACACGAACACCAAATGAACTTCAGGATCAGCAGCAGGTCGGGTTCTGATTCTGAACCCGAACGACTAAACAAGCCCCGACTGAGAGCTCCTCCAGGGGTTTAATCTTTTACCATTTCAACTTTTAGTTAAAATAAAACTGTGGAAATATAAAATGATCTTCTGTGAGTGTCCTGACCAGGAGAGACACTTAAAATCTACAAATACAGACCGCTTCAGGCCCGAAGGAAAGCCTTTAACCTTCGAACCCAAAGAGGAAACAGACTGATAATAAACAGAGCTGACTGTGAAGAATCCAGATTCACAGCAGTGATCTGAACGACTCGACTCGAGGGTTCGAGTCGGACCACATCTAAAACCTGGAGGATTAATGGGTCCTACCTGTTCAGGCCGGGCAGCAGGTCTGAGAAAACTGACGTCAGATCTTCTGTTCCGACCGAGCCGCTCTGATCCTGCACATGGAAACACAGCCTCGAGTAAGAAGGTCAGCTGTGACTGGCTGCAGAAGGATGACATCACACTGCCTGACTCACCTTGTCGTAAAAGTCAAACGTCTTGCGAGCGAGAGCGAGCTGTTTCTGAGGAAGCTCCTGCCACGATCAGGACAGAAGAAGAGAAAAGAAACGGGTGAGACGCCAGGAGCGACATCGTTCTTTCAAACTGTGGCGTACAACATGGCGGGTGATCATTTGTTTGCAGGAGAGGACAGAGAAGATGTCTTTAACAGAAACGACTGGACCGGGACGTTTGGACGTTCGGTTTGTTTTCTCACCTTTGGGATGTTTCCACTTCGGCCTCCCTGCCGACACAAACACACAGAAGAGAAACGATCAGTTTCACTCCTCCTGGGTCTGACCCGGCTGCAGAACGGAGCAGAACCGTCTCACCTCAGCAGGGACATCCGGTCCGTCTCCGTGCCGTCCTCTCCGGAGCAGCTCCAGCAGCAGAGGGGAGTTTTTATTCAGCTCCGAGTCGGACAGACCCAGCTCTCTGCAGACCAGGTCCCGGCTGTCCAGACCGTTCAGCTGCAACAAACATTCAAACATTAAACTGATTAAAACCACTTTTTATTGCTTTGGACTTCTGGGAGCTTCAGACTTTAAACTGAGCTGCTGGGAGACAACATGAGAGTCAGAGAAGACAGGAAACAGCAAAGATCAGAGAGAAAATACAAACGAACATCAAGGATTTACTTAATAACAGCAAAAAGACCCAGAAGGATCCACACAGCTGCTCATATTTCCTATTTCCTGTCTTTAAAAGTGAATCTTGTTCATCAGGATTCATGTAAACAAAAACTGAGGTCTGGATTCTGAGTCTGAGCAGCTAAAGAGAGAAACTCATAAAAACCTGGTTCAGGTTTTTAATGTCTTCCTTCGTTTGGTTACCAACCCAAACATTTGTTGCACTTTATGAGGAATATTTTTGTGTATTTTACTCTTATGTATATGTGTTTTGTTTTTATTGTTTCTTAACTCAGTTTAAGAAAAGAGTTTAATGTTTGACATATTTCTGTTCAGACATCTCACCATAAAGACGTCCTGCAGTTAATAGAGACCAACCAGCTGCTGTTCTCCAGCTGAATGAAGACAACCTGACGGCTTAGAAAGCTTTGATCACAATAATAACATATTTTTAAACAGGCCTGCAGGAAGAGATGAATAAAACTCAGCTGGAGGTTCGTCTGTCTGCAGTGAAGTTAAAGGCGTCAATCTGCAGGATTCTGAGGAAACCGTCTCACAGGATGACAGCATGAGGACAGGAAGTAGGACAGCATGAGGACAGGAAGTAGGACAGCATGAGGACAGGAGTTATGACAGCATGAGGACAGGAGTTATGACAGCATGAGGACAGGAAGTATGACAGCATGAGGACAGGAGTTATGACAG
>NC_051448.1:1315621-1318708 GCF_001649575.2 Kryptolebias marmoratus | reverse complement strand
ATGACAGCATGAGGACAGGAAGTATGACAGCATGAGGACAGGAGTTATGACAGCATGAGGACAGGAAGTATGACAGCATGAGGACAGGAGTTATGACAGCATGAGGACAGGAAGTAGGACAGCATGAGGACAGGAGTTATGAGGTCTGAGTCACATCACAGTCTGAGCTGCAGAAGCTCAGATAATCAGAACCGCACGGTGGAACCATTAATTCAGGTTATGTTCTCAGCTGCTCACCAAGTTGATCTCCGGCTGGAACACGGCGAGGCTGAAGTCCAGGTTAAACACCTGCAGGAAGTCTACGATCAGACTGGCCACCAGGCGACCTGCAGGGACCAAAACATGGACCAGAACCAGGGAGGACATGAGAGCTGATGATCATCACTTTCTGACATCTTCAGCAACATTCTGATCACTCCTGCAGAGCAGAGCAACAAACTCCAGCTGCTGCTGGAGCAGAAAACCCTGAAGCCAAAGGTCAGAAGCCTGAGCTGAATGATGGCGCAGCAGCGCCTCCTGTGGTCACAAACATGAACTACAACAACATGCAGAAACTGAACTGTGCCACAGTTGTTTAAACAGCTGGACTCCAGACTTTCAGATAGAAAATAAAAAGACTTCGGCTGAGCTGAAAACATCCAGACATGAACAGGAAACAGAAACTGACCGTCTTTACTGTTCAGACACTTCTTCAGGTTTTCATTGACGAGTGGAGTTTTGTTCTGAGGACAGAGAAGACAAGCATTAATACCAAATCATCTGAACTGTGAAGAGGAGCAGGATGCAGAGGAGCAGGATGAAGAGGAGCAGGATGAAGAGGAGCAGGATGCAGAGGAGCAGGATGAAGAGGAGCAGGATGAAGACGAGCAGGATGAAGAGGAGCAGGATGAAGCTTCACCTCCAGTCTGTCCTGGTCCTCCATGGCCAGAAACACCGCCGCCCTCATCTCCGCCTGCAGGAACCAAACGTTTAATCATTCCAACAGATTTAACAGCATGGCAGCTGATCAACAGAACAGAAACTAATTCCTGTCATTTTTGTTTGCTGGTTCAAGTTTTTATATCACAAGATTTTATTATGAACTTTCATAAACAAACTTGTTTATTTGGGCTGTGAGAAACTGAGGCTTTTTTAGTTCATGTTTTTGTTTTTTCTACTATTTGATCTGGAACTAAAACAGGCTGACAGATTCTGACTCGCAGATTTATTTATGTTAAATTAAAAAGTAGCGTTAAAACAACAAGTTATTCCTGCTGCACAAACAAAATGAGACTCAGCACTCGGTCACTAATTAACCAGCATTAACCAGGAGCTAACTAGCAGCTAGTTTGCCTGTTTCCCTGCAGTTAGTGAAACTAAGCCACCCTCATATCCTCAGCCAGTCAGCTAGCTTAGCCACGTTAGCCGGCTAGCATCGTGAAGCTAACCGGCTAATGCTAACCCGGAGCTCCGTTCTCGGACCTTCAGCTTGTTCAGGACTCCGCTGTTCTCCAGGTTCTGGATCAGCAGGTCCCTCAGCTCCGTGTCGTCCTCAGCAGCCGACATGGTCACCCGAGGAGAAGCTAACAGCAGAGCCACAACAAACAACCCGGAAATAAGCCGGAAGTGACGCGTTCAAGCTGCGACACCGCCACCTAGCGGAGGGACGGTTGGTTTGTGGAGCAGTAAATAGATTTATTTTTTTGTATAAATCCTTTATCAGTTAAAAACAGACTCACTGGCTTCCATTTGTCAACCAAATCACAACATATTTTAAGTTTGTGTCCTTTGTAATTTATATGGAAAGACCTTCAAATTAAACAGAATATAAACAACATTTTAAGTAATAAAAGACGAAAAACTACAAGAACAAAAATGTGATTGAAGTCAGTTGACACATTTACAGTTTAACAACATAACATTGCATCTGAAGCAGCTCGTATCTGATTATGTGTTGGAAAAAGTCCACTTAAAGCATGAAAAGCAGATAAGAAGCTGTCTGGGTTTGGTCACCTGATCTGATCATCAGCAACCGACCAAAAATTCCTCTTTCACTGTCAGTGGACAGACACAAAAGAGGAACCAGAACGGATCCTTGTGGAACACTACCTGACTGGGTTCTCTCAGAGTAAAGCTGTGAAGACCGGTCAAAAACAAAATCATGAGAAAAAAAACTAAATCAGCACAATTAGTTTTTTCTCAGCTTAGCCGTTTTCAATAAGCTGGTGTAAACTCTCAGTCAGGGTAAATCCAAAAAGGTTGAAAAAATAAAACAACTGGACTTTCAGCTACAGAACAGAAGCCCAGTAGTTTTTGTTTTTTAACATTTTTTGAGTCCTTAAATAAAAATCTGCAGCATAATTTGTGACCGGCGTCCAACAACCAGGTGTGTTTGTGGCTGAGAACAGGTCAACAATCGAAGAGCCGTTTGGGACGGAGAATCTGATGTGTTGGGACGTATTTACACAGAGATTTGTTGAGTAAAGTATGCAGATAAAAGTGATTTGTTTACATTGATATGGACCCGCGTTTCAGAATCTATATCAGTGGAAAACCACCAGAGTTAAAGCTTTCAAACTATTTGATGCAGAATCTCAATTCCAGAAAGGTGAAAAATATCAATCAAACCAAAACGTAATGAATTACAGACCTATATTTTATTCACAGTGGAACAAAATAAACATTCAATATTGACATTTGACCTCAGAGATTTGTCCAGATATCATGAACTGGAGATGATGGGATGTTCAGTCTTTCCTTCTGACAGATAAAAGCTCGTCTTACCTGCAGTCCTCTGACTGACCTGCTGACAATGAACTGAATTAGTTAGAAAAGCTCCTGCAGATGTTTCTGACTTTAACAGCCTGATGTCACATTTTAAAAGACATTAATTTTTCCTGAAAATGACCCAATTTCTTAGTTTCTACGTTTAACACGATTCCTATGTTTATTTGCAAATCATTACTTTTTGTTTTTGTTTTTGTTTACATTCTACAGGAAGAATAAACTTCTGTTCATCTAAACATGTTTAAAAAACAGCGAGGCAGAGGGGGGAGGAAGGAGGGAGCTGGATGCGAGGGAGGAGGAGGAGGAGGAGGAGGAGGAGGA
>NC_051448.1:1309506-1315224 GCF_001649575.2 Kryptolebias marmoratus | reverse complement strand
AGAGCTCCGGAGCGGATCTCTCCGGCTCTGCGGCGCGTTTTTGCAACAAAAGCTGCAGAAAGAGGGCGGGTGAGACAGGCTGTCCCCCGCTGTCCTACATGGACTCGGGCCTCGGATCCGGTCCAGCTGCGGGATGTGGGGCTGGGTTTCACAGTAAACACGGTCTGTGCGGCTCCGTGCGGGACAAACGGGGACATCTGCGGGTCTGCAGCAGGTTTTTGGATCCGAACAGAAACCCAAACATCCTGTGGTCAGGAGGAGGAGGAGGAGGAGGAGGAGGAGGAGGAAAACATCTGAGCATCAATAATCAGATCAGATCCAAACCAACCTGAAACAGAAACACTGGCCTGTCCAGTCCTCCAGGACATCACCGCTTCTAATATTTAACTTTATTTATCATTTTTATCTCCCTAAAATGGTTTCAGAATAATTCTAATCCTTCACAAACATTTAGAGATTTCAACAAACTGACTCTGTGTCTCCTGAGACGTCTTCTTTGTCTTTATGTCTCCTGTCTCCTTTTTGTCTCTTTCTGTTTCCTCTGAACATCTTTCTGCTCCTCACATCTCTTCTTCTGTTTTCTTTTTCTGCTTCTTCAGATATTTCAGCTAACATCTAAAGTTCAGCTCTTATTCAGCTCTTATTCAGTTGATATTTAGCTGATATTCGGCTGTTTTTCAGCTATTATTCAGTCTGTTATTCAGCTGATATTCAGCTGTTATTCAGCTGATATTTAGCTGATATTTGACTGTTTTTCAGCTGTTATTCAGCCATTTGGACATTTCTTTTCAGACTCAGTTTGTTAGTAATAAACAGGAATATTTGTGGCAAACAACATAAAGTAAAATAATGGCTCCATCTTTTCTTCATCTCCATCAGCAGCTCCTTCCTGTTTGCTGACATCTTGATTTTTCTTCCTGTGGTTCCCAACGTCTGGTTCGCGGCCCCTCCAGAGGCCAGCAGGCATCAGAACGTTTGACGGATGTAATTAGAACCGAGCTGCCGTGTTGCCTCTTTAGGCTCCGCTGGTTTTCTGACTAAACGCTCAGTTTAAACTTTTCACCACACGTCGGCACAGCGCCTCCGATTACAGACAGGTCAGATGCACCTGAATGCACCACTGACTCCGATGAAGAGCCTCCTCCTCCTCCTCCTCAGCAGCAACAGATGGAACTCTGCAAACTTTCAGATGTTTTTGCTGCAGAAAGTGATGAATTTACCCTGTAGAAGCAGGCAGGACTCTGGTCTGGTTTCGCTGCCGCGAGTTTATTATTATTATTATTTATGTTTGTTAAATTAAACAAAAATGAGCCGAGAGTTCAGCTTCTTCCTGTTTCCTTTCTGTTTGTGGGACTTTTGCAGAAACATTTGTGAGTTTTTAGAAGCTGCTTCACTTTCCTCTGAGTCGGCGTTTTCCTGTCTCCTTTTGTCTCCTTCAGCTGATTTAAGATTTTAGCTTTGAGCTGCAGTTTAGCTGGTTTTAGCTTCGTTTTATCTTCAGCATCAGGTTCGGTCGTTTCAGCTGCTGTTGTTGTTTTAGCTGCTTTCTTTTTCTTCTTCTCCGTTCATCAGGCGATGGTCAGTTTTAGGACTTTGTCTCCAGCTGGTCCCTGAAGTTTGACCTCGCTGCAGACACAATCCGCCCGAGCAGCTGGACAAACCTCCTCTGACCCGGTTGGGTTCCAGACCTGCTGCGTTTGGACTGAAGCGTCAGAACCGCTCAGCTTGGAGCCTCGACACGAGTGGAACCGAGTCGGTTCTGGTTCCTCCTCTCTGGTGGACCTGGACCCGACTGGTGAAGAGGTTTTTCTTCAGGGAACCACCAGGAACCTCTGGAAGAACCTCTGCTGTTCTTTCAGGAATCTTTTCCTCCTGAAGTATTCGATCAGATTTCTCCTCCTCAGACGTTTGTTAAATATAAATTAATCTGTTTTCTTTTTTAAACCAACCTTTGGGCATTTTTCTTAAATCCTCCTGTGGGGAACAGAGTCTGAAACAGGAACCTTTCAGGAATGTTTGCTGTTCTTCTAAGGTTCGCTTTCAGGGAACAAAAAGAAACAGTTTGCTGGATGTTCCCTGAACATTATTCTGTTCTTATTGTTTTCTGTCTGTAGAACATTTGTCTAAAGGTCCAAGCCAACTTTAGGGAACATTTGCAGAACGTTTCTGAACCTCAGCAGAACCAGCCTCAGATCCTCCTCCTGTTCTTATTGTGGCTTCGTGAGGGTTTGTTCTTTCAGGGAACCTTTAGTGAACTCTCTTTGGAACGTTCCCTAAAGGTGAGCCCTACAGGGAACGTTCAGGGACTGTTCTCGAAGGTTATAAGGTCTGAAACATTCAGAGAACATTAGAGAAATGTTAGACGACCTTCAAAGAACTTTTAGAGAACATTCCCAGAAGGTTCCCTCAAGGCTGCCACTTTCACAATGTGCCCAGGAACTTTTAGGGAACGTTGTCTCAGATTACACGATGGAACCTTCAGAAAACCTTTAGGGAACGTTCTTAGTTGCAGCTCTCACATTGTGACCTTCAGGGAACATTTAGGGAACAAGTCCTGAAGCTTCCCTGAAGGTTCTTCAGGGTTCTGCAGGGTTCTCCTCCATCCTGAAGCAGGATTCGGGGGATCTGCTCTGGTTCCTGATCGTTCCGCTGTGCGTTCCCCTGCAGGTGAACTTCGTGGTGTGTCAGCTCTGCGCTCTGATCTCAGCCTTCTGGTTCCGACTCTTCCTCCATCCCAGTAAAACCAGCCCCTTCGTCCGCCACGTGGTGGCCACCGTCCTCGGCCTGTACTTCGCCACGTTCTGCTTCGGCTGGTAAGACCGTCCCGTCAGACACGTTCTCTCTGCAGCTGGTTTTAAAGCACCGCAGCGTTCGGATTCAAATGTTCAACAAGAGAAAACCAGAATCCAGTCGGTTTTATTTTCATCAACAACAGATTTAAAATATGGAACAAAAATCATCAAAAGCTTTTTAAAATTAGAAACAAAAATAAAAGAATTTGAGAAAAAAATCCTCCAAAAACAAGAAGATTCTTCATCATAAATGTCTCTGTTTAGTTTTCTTTATTTAGTTTTTATTTCTTGTTGTTTTTGTGTCACTTTCTGGCAGAAATCTAAACTCCCATCATGTTTCATATCATCCTTAAACATGAATTATTCCTCTGATTGTTCTCACAGTTAATTAACTGATCGTTTTGTTTATAAAACATCAGAAAATGTTGAAATCTGCTCGTCTCGTTCTGTCACTTATTTTTAACATCAGGATGAGGATTCTTGCATAGAAATAATTATTTATAAGAATTGCTGATTTCCTTTAAACTGACATCAAATCAAACGTTATTTTATGTTTCAGATGTCTTTAATATGTTTAAATATTGGAAAATAGCTGAAGTTACCAAACAAACAGAAATACTGAAACTTGTGGTGATGAAAAGGTTTTTCTGGTGGAAGTTTAGAAATGAACGGTCTGGTTCTGTGTGCCTCTCTGCAGGTACGCGCTTCACTTCCTGCTGCAGAGCGGACTCACCTACGGCATCATGATCCTGACCGGAGTGGAGCACATGCACAAGTGAGACGCTTTTATTCACACTTATCTTCCCAACGAAGGAGGCTGCATCTGAAACCTGAAACTCTCCAGAAAACATTTGTTTCTGTTACGTTCTGCAGTCACCGAAGTGGACTGCAGAACTGAGTGGACCGAAGTTCTGAAGTTGGTCTCCAAAACATTTAAAACTTCTTTCTAACGTCACAGTTTTATATTTGGTTGTTTTGGGTTCCTGTTCTTTAAGCAGGATGTTACCCAGAAACAAAATGGCGGCCTATATCTGTTTCCTGCAGGTACTGCCTGGTTGTGGCTCTCAGTTACCTGAGTCTGTGTCAGATCACCCGGGTCTACGTCTTCGACTATGGGATGTATTCTGCTGACTTCACAGGGTAAAACCTTCTCCTCCGCACCTCATGTTCAGATTCTGATCTGTGGCTGAAGCTGAACTCGCTGCTGTTGTTGCGTTCACAGCCCCATGATGGTGATAACGCAGAAAATCACCAGCCTGGCGTTTGAGATCCATGATGGTGAGTTGGTTCCGGCTGCTGGTCGGATGTCTGCTGCTCAGAACCGCAGCTGACTGCGAGTGTGTCTGTTTCCGACAGGGATGGCTCGGAAAGAAGAGCATCTGACGGCAGGACAGAAGATTTTAGCCATCAGGTTTGTTCTCCTGGGTTTGACGCAGATTTTTATCTTTTATCTGAATCGTGGGGACCTGAGCTGGAACTCAGGTGTGTGTGTGTGTGTGTGTTTAGGCGGATGCCCAGCCTTCTTGAATATTTCAGCTACAACTGTAACTTCATGGGGATCCTGGCCGGACCGACATGCTCCTATAACGACTACATCGCCTTCATCAAGGGAGACCCCTGTCGCCACAGAGACCAGGAGGCCGACAGGAAGTCCAAGGGCAAGCCGAGTCAGGGCGTGCCCTCGCCAAACGTAGGTCACATGACTGCCTTCGGTTGGATCAGTCTCTGCTCTGCAGACGCTTGAAGCTGTTTAAGTTTCAGTTACCTCAAAGAAAACAACCAGCAGGAGGCAATGTTTCCCTTTTATTCTGCGTTTAGTTCGCCTTAGAAGTTTGAATCCAGATCAGGAAACAGCGTCACTTGAATTTAACCATCCTCCAGTAAAAAGCAGGAAAACCTGCCAGCAGCAGGGCTAACTGAACTCATTTTATGCAGGAAACTATGAAACGCAGCGTATAGTTCCCAGTCTGGTGATAAAAGTGTTTCCAAGGAGAAACTGAACCAGACTAACTGTTTCTCCTCAGATGGAGGTCGTCCGTAAAGTGGCCACCTCCTTCTTTTGCCTCCTGGTCTTCCTGTCGGTGTGTAAAGTTTTCCCCGTGGAGCGAAACGTCGACGATGATTTCATCGCCAACACGCCGTTCTACGCTCAGGTGGTCTACCTGTACCTGTCCATGGTGACCACCAGACCCAAGTACTACTTTGTGTGGACGCTTGGTGGGTGACTGGAACCTTTTAGTTTGATGGTTTCTGCACCGTTTTTACAGGTCTAACCTCAGTTTGTTTCACCCGACAGCTGACGCCATCAATAACGCTGCAGGCTTTGGTTTTAACGGCTACGACAGTAACGGTTCTCCTCGCTGGGACCTCATCTCCAACCTGAGGATCCTGAACATTGAGGTCAGAGCCAGCGAGAATGTAAATCTAACTGTAACGGCAGTAGGTCTGATTCGACTCTGTCTTTTCCAGTTTGCCACCAGTTTTAAAGTTTTCCTGGACAACTGGAACATTCAGACGGTCCACTGGCTCAAAAGGTCTGTCCAGAGATTCACTGCTGTTTCCGTCTCACCTGTATGAAATATGCTGCTGTTTGACCTCCGACCTTTGGTGAACAGGGTGTGTTATGAGAGATGTCCCTGCCACCCGACAGCGGCCACATTCATCCTGTCAGCCATGTGGCATGGAGCCTATCCAGGATACTACCTCACCTTCCTCACCGGGATCGTCGTCACGCTGGCTGCCAGAGCGGTGAGCTGCTCCCCAAACCGTTCACTTCACCAACCAGACAGACGCACACAGCCGGCTTAACCCTCTCAAGGCAGGCGCTGCAACAACATATCTGATTTCTCCTGTTACTAAAACTTAATTTGAGCCTGAGAGGGTTAATACAGGCAGCATTCATATAAGCACCGAGGTTTATTTATGC
>NC_051448.1:1272062-1309406 GCF_001649575.2 Kryptolebias marmoratus | reverse complement strand
CAGATGAAGAAGTTCTGTTAAAGTAGAGGATTTCATTGGCTTGCCGGCTCTGATTCAGGCTCTGATTCAGGCTCAGATTTAGGCTCAGATTTAGGCTCAGATTCAGGCTCAGATTTAGGCTCAGATTCAGGCTCAGATTCAGGCTCAGATTTAGGCTCAGATTCAGGCTCAGATTCAGCCCCTGACCTCCAGGGTCTCTGAATGCTGCTCCTAACATCTTGGACCTTTTCTTCTCGGGCCTCTGCAGGTCGTGGTGCTTCTGTCTTCACATCATCTGCATTCTCTTGGCGGTGGCGATGCCCGTCAAACCGAGGCATCTGCGCCTGAAAGAGCAGCAGAAGAGCCCCCAGGATCCGGTCCAGAAACCCCTGGAGGCTGCAGACAGCACCTACGCACAGAAAGAGAAGACCTCATGAGGCAGAGGTCTAAGAATAACCGTTTACATCATTTTTCCATGGACTTGTGTGAGAGGATGAGGAGCCAATCAGGCTCAGGGATGCTCCTGCTGATTTAGGTACAGAAACACAAAATGGCCAAAACGCGGTTTTATTTGGATCCGGGGAGGGGGGAGATGTAAATGAAGGCAGGTCCTGGGTTGTATTTTCTTTCAAAGGAAGCTCGACTCCCAGAACTGACTACTGGCAGATTCAGAAAACACAAAAACAAATCTGCCACATGAGAGAAATTCAAACAAAAAGTGAGTTTACATGGAGCAGCCTGAACTGCCTGAACTGTTTCTTTCTCAGAAACCTGGTATTAAAGAGAGGAAATTATGAAAAAATCACATTTTTGAAATGATATTAATACAACGGGATGACTAAATGAGTTGTTTGAGTAAAATCAACTTCATCAAAGTGTTGAAAGAAGTTCGTTTTGAAGAAAGTGCCAATGCTTGTTCCACTCAGTCACCTTAGTTGTACAAAAAAAAGGAACTGCTGCTTGGAAGAAGTTTGTCTCGATGTGTTTACATTTTTAGTTTTAGTTAAAGTTCTTGGTGTAATTTTAATCAAAACGTGGTCTGGTTTAAGAAAAGGGAAATAAACCAACAGAATAATTGAACGTTAGCTGAAACCGAGGTCAAACCCTGTAATGTGAACTGAGATGCTGCTCAAATCATGTTTCTCCTCCGTGAAAACGACAAGGATTGACTGTTTCTCAAGTATTGGTTTAGTTTTTAGAGTTTGAGGTGAAACACTTGAGAAAACATCAAATATGGTCTTAAAACTTCCACGGTTCCGTTCTTCTTTGTGTTTGATATTTGCAAACAAGGTTCTTGTGGTGAAACGTGATCATTTGGAAACAGATTCTTTATGGCAGAAAGTTGAATCCATCTTGGTTCGCTCTCTTTGTTTTATGTACATAGGCAGAAACAGTGTTTTCATCTAACAGGGGGATAAAAAACCAAAAGTCTGTATTTAGAGTTTGGAGCAGTTTAATGGTGACGTTAGACACAAAAAAAAAAGAAATCTCATCGTCCTCGAGCCTCCTTCTCCCTGCTCCAACAGAAGGTTCAGTATCTTCAGCTGTTTAACCGAATCAGCCAATGGTTTCGCTACAAACATTTGTTTTAGTTTGGGGAACTGATTCATGTGGAAACCAGTGATTTTATTTTGTTTTAATCTGATTTAAAGTTCTGCAGTGACAACTCTCAGACTCCAAATGGAAACTGGATAAAAGTTTAGGAAGGAAGCTGACGTGTTTCAGTGCAGGGGTCAAAGGTCACTCTGAGACAGCTTCGTTCCCTGGTCCTGTTATGCTCAACGATTCGTTCTGTTTGTCTGCAGTGTACCCGTTTTTTTTTTTTAAATCTTTGGTGTTACAAATAATCGGATTTAATCGTGATGTGTTGCTTACGGTCTTTCGCCACGTTTGCATCAGAATTCCCGTTTCGAGGCACAGCTCCGCTTTGATGACTCCTTTTTGTGTGAAATAAATACTAATAAATATAGAAGCGCTCTAAGATTTACTGCTTTTTTCAACATGTCTTTGTTCACGGTGGCAGCCGAGCTGAACACGTCCCAGACTGACCTCTGACCTCTGACCTCTCTAGCTTCGAATGGTCGTGTGAAGTATTCAGGCTAGTTTTTAGTCTCACAGGTGATCACGGTTATCCAGAAGGGATTTAAATCTGCAGCTAACATCTCTACAAGCTGTAAATGTTATTTTTACACAAAGTTGAATTAATTTCTCTCGACTGCTGTCAGTATTTTGTGGCTCGTTGAGCCCAGTGTTGTACCTCCCATCAGTAACTGCCTGTGTTTTTTAGTCCTTTTTTTTTCTAAATCAGGAAAGCATATTTCTAAATATAGGTGTATGTTTTACTAATTCCACATTTGTATTTCTAGTGTTTAGTTTCTCTCATGACTCCTGGTTTAAAATGTGAGAAATTCTTTTATGTGACTCAACAATGGGCAACCATCACGTATCTGTAGGTTTGATAAATGTTTGTTTGGACTACATGTTTAGTTTTGTTTGTTTTTTTGTAAATGTTGTGAATAAATGTTGGATTTTTTTAACACTTTATATGAATGTGTAAAAGATTCAGTTATTTTTGTTGTTATTAGAGCCTGAGGTCATCCTGTGAATGTAGACATGTTATTAGGACACAAAGAAATAAATAAAATCAACCTGATATGAACAGGATCAGGCTGGTAGGAGACAGAAATATGGCGAGGAGAACAGGTTTCGATAAGAATATCAAGGTCACTGCTTGTTGATCTAGTAATAATCTTTACACTTAATAATCACTTAAAAACAAACCACAGTTTGGTAGATTTATTGTTGTATGTCCAGCCCTGGTTGTGGTGATAGACTGATAATTCCTGATAAGACTCCACTCAGATCTGAACTTTAAACTCCATTAAACAGATTCTGACGCCCGGCACGGATCACCAGTCAGGATCTCAGATATAACTCAGTAATGTTTCAGTGTTTGTGATTAAATACTTTCAAAACATTACTCAGTTTAATTAATGAGTGTTTATACCTGAGCACAAAACATTTAGAGTTAATATTTTAGTTTGCTGAGTTATTTATGTCTTTATTTAAATGTAAATACAAATTAAAATTGCCCAATGCCTTGCTGCTAGTCTTTATTCCCATCAGGGTCAGAGTCTGCTGGTTAACTTAAAACTGACATTTTAAATATTTGTACACAAACTTGGCTTTGATCATATTTTTTTACTCAAAGAAGAAAGGTTAAGGGTTATGATTAAAGTTATTTGATTAAAGTTATTTTAAAAATGACAGTTGAAGGTGTATATTTAAAATATTAGGTTAGTAAGTCATAGAGGTGAAGAATAACAAAGACGGGCTTGTTTTCTTTTTCACAGGAAGCAACCTTCGCAGACGCTTTTATTTTGAAGGCGGTGGGCGGAAATGCTGTGCTCTGATTGGCTAACTTGACGCAGAGGCGGGCTGTGATTGGCTGCCTGCGCTGTTGTCTTCTCGCTTGTTGTTCTGATCAAGATGGCCGCTGTTGTCGGGGATGGGGAATAACCGAAGCCTTTCATCCCAACACAGGCAGAGGAAAAGCGCTAAACCCGCCCAGCTGCGGACACCGAAACCCGTCCGGACCCGAACCCGGACCGCTTAAACGGAAACTAATTCTTCCTGGAAGGTAAATTCAGCTGCTTTCACTCGTCTGACCGCCAGCATCCTTCCCTGTCATCGATTAATTATTCATTATCGATCGACACTTGTCGAGTCTGTCGGAATGAGTCGGTTTCTCGGTAACATGTCGGTGTTTTTCTCGGTTATAACCGGTGAAAACACGGATTAAATGAATTATTAGTTTGAATGTGCTGGGGGTGAAGGACTGAAAGTGTCCGACAGGATGAAGGTTATTCCGGTTCCAGCTGTCAGAAACCTTAAATTCTGCTCAAAAAGCAGCTCAAATTATTCAATTTATTATTATTAATGTTAACACGGCTGGCTGTGGTCGAGTCAGTTTAAATAAATCGTGTCTTTTGACTGTTTGTGTAGTGGTTTTAAATAATAACCCATAATAAAATATAAACTGTACAGGTTATTATTTAAAACTATAAAACAACAGAAGAATGAGAACAGAAGAAACTAGTGATAAAACTGCATAAATGATCCGTTTCTCTGATTTTCTTTAGTTTTTCTGTTTTATAAGTTTGTGTTTGATTAAAATGAATATATTAATAACACTTCTTCCAAATTTCAAATAAGAATCCTCTGATTTAGAGGATTTATTATCAGAATCCCAGAGAAGGTTTGAATCCAAAGATATAAAACAAAGTTATATTAATTCAGGCAGGTAAATGTTGATCTTGGATCAGAATCAGTTTGTCCTCCATCTTTGCTGCTGCTGTTGTTTCTCCTCCAATCAGCTCAGCTGTTTGATGCTCCTGACCATCATCCTCCTCTTCATCACATCCCAGAAGGTTTCAGGGAGGTTCAGGTCTGGAGACTGGGCCGGTCCTGACAGGACCTGGATCTGCTGGTCCTTTATCAGCACCAGAACCTCCCTGGGTCCCTCTGCCAGGAGAACCTCAGGGCTCCATCGGTGGTTGTTTCTTTGATTTCAGCTCCTGCTGCAGGAGGCTGTTGTCATGACGACCCCAGCCGAGGGTTTTATACCTGAGGTCTGGTTCAGGTGATCACCTGATCAGTGCCTCGTTAAGCAGAATGAGGTGTTTGTGTTGGAATGCAACACATCAGAGGAGGAGTGGTGTTTCAGGAAGCATCGACCTGCTGCCATCAGGGAACGCTCTGACCATGGGGGTGGGGGAACTTGGTCCTGGTCCTGGTCCTGGTCCTGGTCTGGATCAAACCTGTCTGCCTTTCTAAATAAATCATTTCCTGAGCTCCGTCAGGAGGCTGAGCTGTCTGAAGAAAAGAACGTGACCGGTGCTGACGGCTTCATCTGAATCAAACAGGAACTCTTCCCCCCACATCAGTATTCATCAGCATCTCCACGCTCCCTATGTGGAGGCTGTTGTCATGGCGACGGCTGCACATCCCTTTGGCTGTGTTTGTGGCGGTAAAATGGTGCCCCGGCCTCTTTCAGCTTTTATCAGCAGCCGGCAGAAGCAGCAGGCTGATCTCAGGTCAGTTCAGACGACTGAAGTCTGCAGCAGACGGCTTATCTCCGCTGGACGTGAATGTCTCACAGGTTGAGACAGGCTCCGCCCACCGCTCAGGGACAGGTGTGACAGGGTGGAGCCCCCTGGAGGCTGCAGGGGTCGTTACAGGCTGCATCTGTTTGACTCGGAGCTCTTTCTGCTGCTGCAGACATTTTCATCATCATTTAATTATATCAAATAAACCAGCTGGTTGATCCTGTGACACAAATAAAACAATAAAGACAGAAATACGAAGATGTATTTGATAATTTATCTATTTCTGTAAATTCTTTTGGAAATTTGGAAGGTCATATTTGTCAACATACGGTTTGTCAAAAGAGAACGTTCTGCAGGAACAAGCAGGAGAACGTTCTTCAGACTCGTATCCTCTGTGGTCAGCAGGGGGCGCCGTGACAAACCGCAGACATGGACACCACCACGTCCATCAAGATGACCACGCTGGCGATCCAGAACCTGTTCAGCTACGTGGAGGAGGAGAACCTGGCCGCGCTCCGGGCTCACCTGGACCGCTTCAAGGAGGTGGACGGACGCAGCGACGTACGGCAACAAACCGCTTCTTTTATTTCTGTGTTTGAGCAGAACGCTATCAGCAGCTCTTCCTGCGTTCTCCGTTTATTTCTCTTTTTGTTGATGCTTTTATTTGATGTTTCTCAAGTTTATTCTAACAAACGTTCTGCTCTAAACTGAGTTAAATATTCAGTGTTTTATGTTCTCTGTTTCCACCCTTATTATTTTAATTTAACACTTATCCTTTTTGTCTTGTCAACACGTCATGCAATGATTTCTTGTTGAGTTGAATTTATTTGAATCCTGTGTTGTTTGTTTGTTTATTTCCCGTGCACAGAACGGTCAGACGCCTCTGATGCTGGCGGCGGAGCAGGGCAGCATGGAGATCGTCCAGGAGCTCATCAGGAGGGGCGCCAACGTCAACCTGGACGACGTGGTGAGCGCGCCGCCGTGTCCTCGGGAGACATCTTGTTTGTTTGTTTGTGTGAAACTGAACTTCTTTAAACAAAGAGACTCAATAATAAACGACCCCCTCCCCCCACCCCTTGCTACGAGACGGGCAGGCCGAGTGGCTCCTGTTTCCATGGTGACGCAGGTTCTCCGTGTGTGCGTCCTGTTTCCGCAGTAACGCAGCCTCTCTGTGTTTCAGGACTGCTGGTCGGCCCTGATCTCCGCAGCTAAAGAGGGTCACGTGGAGGTGGTGAAGGAGCTGCTGGAGAACAGCGCCTACATCGAGCACAGAGACATGGTGGGAGCAAAGACTCATGGGAAATGTAGTCTGCAGATTATACTGTTGCCGCTGTTTGTGTTTCATTCAGGTGTGCTGATTGTTGTTGTTGTTGTTGTTTGTGCGTCAGGGCGGCTGGACGGCTCTCATGTGGGCGTCCTACAAAGGTCGTGAGGAGGTGACCAAACTGCTGCTGGAGGAAGGAGGGAACCCCAACACCACCGGACAGGTAAACGCACTCAGCGAGGCTGGAAACACAAACAGGAAGACGCCTTGTTGTTCACCTCTGACCTCTGACCTCTGACCTCTTCCTGCCGGAGCAGTACAGCGTTTATCCGATCATCTGGGCGGCGGGTCGAGGACACTCTGAAATCGTCAAGCTGCTGCTGCATTACGGAGCCAAAGTCAACTGTTCAGATAAGGTGAACCGAACGAAACAAGCAAACAGGAACACATCACGACCCAAACAACCGATCAGTTAGAGCTCAGAGTCTGTGTTCGGGATGACTCTCAGCTACTAACATACCAAATTTGAGCTCAGTATCTCTAAAATGTACTGACCTTCAGCCTTCTGTGTGTTTTCTGAGGTTGATTAGCTGTGGCGGCCATCTTGAATCATGTTAATGCCGAAACCTAATCAGTTGTAGTTGAACATCCAGTGATTGCTTTCTGACAGTTTCAGTAGAATACATTCAGTGGTTCATCAGATATTTTGCTAACACACAGACAGGCAGTTGCATGATCGCCCGCCTTTCATGGCAACAAATAAAATAAACGTTTTGTGTGTTTGTGTGACAGTACGGCACCACGCCGCTGATCTGGGCGGCCAGGAAGGGTCACTACGACTGTGTGATGCACCTGCTGGAGAAAGGAGCCGACGTCGACCAGGAGGGGGCGGTACGACCCAGAGCGCCGCCGCGTGACAACATGACCTGCTGAGGGCAGGGAGGATGAATAACGTCCTGTTCTGCTCTCCCGTCCCTCAGAACTCCATGACGGCGCTGATCGTGGCGGTGAGGGGCGGGTACTCCACGGTGGTGAAGGAGCTGCTGAAGAGGAACCCCAACGTCAACATGACCGACAAGGACGGAAACACGGCGCTGATGATCGCCGCCAAGGAGGGCCACACCGAGATCGTCCAGGACCTGCTGGACGCGGGGACGTACGTCAACATCCCCGACCGGGTGAGACGCCGCCGCCGCCTCAGTCTGTCCAGCAGGGGGCGCCACTGCTGCTGCAGGGAGCTTTAACAGCTGCTGTGTGTTTCAGAGCGGAGACACGGTGCTGATCGGAGCCGTGAGGGGCGGCCACGTGGAGATCGTCAGAGCTCTGCTGCACAAATACGCCGACATCGACATCAGAGGACAGGTGAGTTCAGGGGGCGGGGCCAGGAATGAGTCTCCGGTCTGTTTCCAGGTGATGTTTTGGGTTTCTGCAGAAGCTGACGATCTGCGGCTTTGCAGGACAATAAAACGGCTCTTTATTGGGCCGTGGAAAAAGGAAACGCCACCATGGTGAGGGACATCCTGCAGTGTAACCCCGACACGGAGACCTGCACCAAGGTGAGCTGATCAGCCAGAACATTATGACCATCTGCTGATTTCTTCATTTCCGAACGCCTAACCAGCTGACCTTTGACCTTGTCATCATTTGAGTCGTGTTCGATGGCGGCAGCAGCTGTTATCTGTCTTCATCTTTTCCGTTTCAGGACGGAGAGACGCCGCTGATCAAAGCGACGAAGATGAGGAACATTGAGATTGTGGAGCTGCTGCTCGATAAAGGAGCCAAAGTTTCTGCGGTGGACAAGGTGGGAACCTCCGAGGTCCGGCGCCGGCGTGTTTTATTCACCAAACGATAGTTTACCAAGTGCTCAAACTGTGGAGATACGTTTTCGAGAGAGAAACAAAAAGAAAAGTCTTCAGAATATTTGCTTTAACGACCCTAAAAACCAGAAACTGTTTTTGTTTCACTCAGCCCTCGTTCTGTCTTCCCAGAAAGGAGACACGCCGCTCCACATAGCCATCCGCGGTCGCAGTCGCCGCCTGGCCGAGCTCCTGCTCCGAAACCCCAAAGATGGCCGCCTGCTGTACCGACCCAACAAGGCCGGAGAGACGCCGTACAACATCGACTGCAGCCACCAGAAGAGCATCCTCACCCAGATCTTTGGAGCCCGTACGGTTTTATCTGCACAAACAGCTGTTAGACTTTTAGATTTCACATTTTAATTTCATTTGACTGAAATCTGACAAGAAAAAACAAGTTTTTATCGATAAAATGTTTTAGTTTTATCTGGCTGGCAAAGACAGAGTTGTGTTGTGTTAGTCGGCCGAGTTGTGAGGTGACGAAGAAGTGGAGGGAAGAGGAAGTGTCTTTAAATCAGATCTAGTTCCAGACCTTTGACCTGTTTGGTTTTCCTGTGTTGTAACGTCAGCTGATGTCTGACAGGAACACCTGAGCCTGAAACACCTGAGCGTTCAGCCAGCAGCAGCAGAGCAGCGGTTTGATTCAGGCCTGTCTGCGTGCAGCACCTGAGGTTCACCTGTCCTCTGACGTGTCCCTCCCCCTGCAGGTCACCTGTCCCCCACAGAGACGGACGGAGACATGTTGGGGTACGACCTGTACAGCTCCGCTCTGGCCGACATCCTGAGTGAACCCACCATGCAGCCCCCCATCTGCGTGGGTCTGTACGCGCAGTGGGGCAGCGGCAAGTCTTTCCTGCTCAAGAAGCTGGAGGGTGAGTCCGTACGCACGCACACACACACACACACACACACACACACACCTCGTGGACACCTGTTAACGCCTCCCCTCCTCCTCCTCAGATGAGATGAAGACGTTTGCCGGCCAGCAGATCGAGCCGTTGTTCCAGTTCTCCTGGCTCGTCGTCTTCCTGTCGCTGCTCTTCTGTGGCTCTGTCGCCATCGTCCTCGGCTTCACCGTCGACCCCAAACTCGCCATGGCGGTCTCCCTCAGCCTGCTGGCGCTGCTCTACCTGTTCTTTGGTGAGTCTGTTTCTGAGGCTCCTGAACGCTGACTCAGGTTTTAGCCGTTCATACATCAAACACGTTTGTGTAATCCACAGTGGTCGTGTACTTCGGCGGGCGTAGAGAGGGCGAGAACTGGACGTGGGCGTGGCTCCTCAGCACCCGTCTGGCTCGTCACATCGGCTATCTGGAGCTACTGCTGAGGCTGATGTTTGTCAACCCGCCAGAGCTGCCGGAGCAGAGCACCAAAGCTCTGCCTGTCAGGTACCTGCGCTGATCCTGAGGTAAAAACCAGGGAGGATCTCCTGGAACTGATGCCAAAATGGCTCCTCCCGCAGGTTCCTGTTCACAGACTACAACCGTCTGTCCAGCGTCGGAGGAGAGACATCGATGGCGGAGATGATCGCGACGCTGTCGGACGCCTGCGAGAGAGAGTTCGGCTTCCTCGCCACGCGTCTGTTCAGAGTGTTTAAAACCGAGGAGACTCAAGGTTATTCCTCTTTACTGCCCTGATTTGACGTGGAGTTCCTCAGGGCTCCATCCTGAGTCCTCCTGGATTCCTTGTTGTTTTTTGACTTTTTTATTTTTAGAAAACATGTTTCTCTTTCCTTTGCTTTGGAGACAAATGTAGACTGAGATCCTTTAGTTTTAGACCCTTAAAGAAACTAGAAGCTGAAATTAAAAATGTGTTAAAGTTAAAAACAAAAAGTAAAATTGTCAAGACAGAAGCAGAAATCTCCCTGTTTGATATAAAATATATATTTTAAGGTTAAATGAACTCAGAGCTGATTTAATCCTTAAATGACTTCCTTCCTGTTGTTTCCTGCAGGAAAGAGGAAGTGGAAGAGGACGTGCTGCCTGCCGTCCTTCATCCTCTTCGTCTTCGTCCTGGCCTGCCTGGTCACCGGCATGGCGCTGCTGGCCGTCTTCAAGGTGGACGGCGAGAACCAGACGGTGAACGCCGTCCTGATCGCCATCGGCAGCGTGGTGGGGCTGGCCGTGCTGCTGAACTGCAGGACCTGGTGGCAGGTCACCGACTCGGTGCTGAACTCGCAGAGGAAGAGGCTTCACGGCGCCGCCAACAAGATGCACAAGCTGAAGAGTGAGGGCTTCATGAAGGTGAGGGGGCGGGGCTTCATAGAGGAGCGTCCAGTAAAAGTTAATGTTTCTCATCTGTCTCTCTCGGTGTCCTCTTGTCCTGGTTTTGTCTCCCAGGTGTTGAAGCATGAGGTGGAGCTGATGGCGAGGATGGCGAAGACCATCGACAGCTTCACGCAGCATCAGACCCGGCTGGTGGTCGTCATCGACGGGCTGGACTCCTGCGAGCAGGACAAAGTTCTGCAGATGCTCGACACGGTGAGGACAGAAGTGTTGTTCCTTCAGCTGTTCACCAGGAGCGTTTTATTGTGAAAGGACAGGAAGCTGAAAACAGATGATGCCTCCTGCAGGTCCGAGTTTTGTTCTCCAAAGGCCCGTTCATCTCCATCTTCGCCAGCGACCCGCACATCATCATCAAAGCCATCAACCAGAACCTGAACAGCGTCCTCAGGGACTCCAACATCAACGGACACGACTACATGAGGAACATCGTCCACCTGCCCGTCTTCCTCAACAGCCGCGGGCTCTCCAGCGCCAAGAAGATGTGCGCCGCCGCGCCCGCCAACGGGGACGCCACCAACTCCGAAGGTAACCACGGCAACAGAGGCAGCCAAGTTTACTTTGTGGATTAACTTTAACATTCGATGTGTTTTTGTTCTTTTCAGCCGGGTGGCACGAAGAGCTGGACAGGAAACTCTCTCAGCACAGTTTGGGAGAATTAACGAAGTTCGGCAGCAAAACGACTCTGAACCGTCGGGTAAGAAGGACGCCGCGGCGGCGTGGGACGACCGGCGCAAACATCACGATAATCAGAGGAGCTGGTGGCAGAATTTAAAGAAAAATCACAGATTTTCTCTCATTAATGTCTCATAGTTCCATGAAAAACTTGGATATTCCGTCAGGGTTTGAAGTTATAAATTTAAAGGAAGAAAAACTGAGTTTTCTGTGATTAATTACAAACATTTATCAAAATAAATCTGACTTCTGAACTTGTAATTATTCATTTGCGACAAAAAAATCAAAACTTGCAGGATTTAAGATGTTTAATTTGTTAAATTATAAATATGTGATAAAAAAGTTAAATACAAAAATTTATACAACCTTTTGGCCAAACTGTAACAAATACAATCCTTTTTATTTTTGACTCTTTTTCTTTGTTTTATTTACATTTATAACAGTTTCAGTCTCATAAACTTTCCAACATAAATTATTTCAGGTAAATATTTGACATCAGTGCAGAATTTGTCTCAGACTTTAGCCCCGCCCACCAGCTCCTTTTACACACAGGCTGCTGATTGGCTGCAGGTTTTCAGTTCGCTCGTCCTCCCGTGGCTTACCTGTCTGTGGTCATGTGACCCGTGTTGTGTGGGACAGGACACATACCGGCGGCGCCAGGTGCAGCGCTCGGTGACCCGTCAGATGTCCTTCGACCTGACGAAGCTGATGGTGACGGAGGATTGGTTCAGTGACATCAGCCCGCAGTCCATGAGGCGGCTGCTGAACATCGTGTCCGTCACAGGTGAACTTTGACCTCCTGAGCTCCGGGTCCGACCGCGTTCTGTTTGCGTGGCCGTAGGTGATCCCGCCTCTTCCTGTCCGTGTGTCCAGGTCGTCTTCTGCGGGCCAATCAGATCAGCTTTAGCTGGGACCGCCTGGCGTCGTGGATCAACCTGACGGAGCAGTGGCCCTACAGGACGTCCTGGCTCATCCTGTTCCTGGAGGAGACGGATGGCGTCCCCGACCAGGCCAACCTCAAGTCCATCTACGAGAGGTCAGAGGTCACCTTCACTTCCTGGTCCCGGGCCCGGTCCGACAGCAGCTGATGTCCTTTTTTTCCTCAGAGTGTCCAAGAACATCCCGACCACGAAAGACGTGGAGCCGCTGCTGGAGATCGACGGAGACATCCGCAGCTTCGAGGTCTTCCTGTCCTCCCGGACGCCCGTCCTGACAGCCAGAGACATCCGGACCTTCCTGCCGTGCACGGTCAACCTGGACCCCAAACTCCGAGAGATCATCGCAGGTAAGTTCCACCTGGAGCAGGGCTTCAGGTTCATCAGGTGGCCAGATGTTTTCCTGTCTGTCTAACCAGCCCAGATGTGTTCATGTCCAACTAATCCAGATGTTCCTTGCCTGTCCATCCGAGCCAGATGTTTACCTGGATCTGTGGGTTTTAGATCTATGAATGTGGGCATTTTATATGATCCAGATGTTTTTCTCTCCAGATGTTTCAGGTCAAACTTTGCTTCGTTGTCAGGATTACCTCCTTCTGCTCCAGATGTCTGTTTTTGTCCAACTAATCCAGATGTTTCCAGCTGATTTGGATGTTTTCCTCTGCTCCAGATGTGCGAGCGGCCCGGGAGCAGATAAACATGGGCGGAGTCACGTACCCGACCATCCCGCTGCAGGAGGTGCAGCCCCGCCCCACCTCGGTCTACAGCCAGGTGTCGTCCACCTGCTCGCCGTCGGCCTCCTTCAGCGGGCCGTTCAATCCGCCGGCAGGGGGCGTGGTCTCCCCGCAGCCTCACAGCAGCTACTACAGCGGCATGGCCGGCCCGCAGCACCCCTTCTACAACAGGGTGAGTACAGGCCCCGCCCACCGGCAGAGCGATGACATCATCACCACATGACCTCCCAGTTCAGCTCCATCATTTTGATTTATTTTCATTTCTGTCTCTGAGTCTCTGCTGTCACATGCAATCAGCCAATCAGCTGATGGGCGGTCGTCCAATCGGCTCGCTCCGATGTTCAGCTCCAGAAATGTGACCTTTGACCTGTTCTGAGGTTCTGAGGCAGCAGAGATTTACTCTTCGAGTTATTTTATGTTGACGTTCTTCCATGAACATTTTTTACTTTTTTTATTTCCCCCCCACCTCCACCTCCTCAGCCATATTTCCCCCACCATCTTTACCAGCTGCCCCGCCCCCTCGTGGCCTCCTTCCCGCCACACCTCCATCTCCGCCCGCCTCCTAAAACCTTCAGCAGAGACGCCGCCGCCGCCGTAAGTATGACGAGCTGCAGGAACCTGAGGGAAACTAATTTACAGTTAAAGGTTTGTTTCTGATGGTGATGGTTCCTGATGTTCATTTATTCATTAATTCAGTGAGTTAATATGATAAAGATCATATTTTACAATTATTTTAGGTTTCATTTTTAACTAATGGGACAACAAATATAAAAAACAGAAACATGAAAAAACATTTATCTGCTTTAAAAGTGAAGTAAACGTCTGACAAGGTGAGTAAATATTAAATGAGGTTTACAGAATTTAAATGTAAAAGTCAGAAAGTGTTTTTTGTCTTATTTGTTGGGTTTTGTTCAGTTTTTTAATTGATTATAAAAACAAATCAAAACTTCACTGTTTGATTTTAAAAAGGTGATTTTTCTCCAGAACACAGAAGAGTTATTTCTCTCCGTTTCTTCTTCTGTGGTTGTTGGAGCAGCAGCTGCTGATGTTTGTTTATCACTTCCTGTTTGTCTCATCTGTCTCACCTGTTGTCCTGATGTTCTCATCCTCCGTCTGTCTGTCTGTCTGTCTGCAGTCTAAGAACTCGTCTTTAAAAAGGAAGCAGGTACTGAACGTTCCCCTCACTTTTCACTTTCCCTCCTCATGTCGCAGCAAACCTGAAGGTTTCAGCTTCAAACCAGGTTTATCAGAGGAGTAAAAGACTAAACTCACCACAGCCGGGCTTTACGTCATGTGACGAGGGTTAAGCCCCGCCCCCGGCTCAGCTCCGGTTTATTTTTAATTCTTACCTGAATAAATAAAGCTGCTGATCACTTAATTTAGTTATAGACACATTTTTTCTTTATTTTCTCTGCGGCGCTGATAAAGACGCCAACAGAGCAGAAAATAAAACTCACGCTTGCTTTAAGGAACGTTAGAAACAAAATGAAAAACCAGAGAGTTACTAAAACTCTGATCAAGTTCAAACAATAAGAACAATCAGTACCTTTAAATATAGAAGTTAAAAGCTAAAATGAACAAAGCAGTAGCTAAAAGCTAAGATTGAAGCCGGTTTGTTCTGCGTTCAGTTCAACGAGTCCAGATGTTGTAATTAAAGATAAATATAGTTGTCATGAAGTGTGAAACTGAAAGCTCTAGCTTTAATGAGCTGAAGACTAACCTGACTAATTAAATCAGCTGTTTGCTGTGGACATCACCAAACACTACATCTCCCAGCATGCACCTTGCCTGGACAGCCTGTAGCTTTCTGTTCTCACTCTGGATCCTAACGTTACTGAGCAGAAAGGGGTTAACTGGTAACCACCAACTAGTTATTAGTCCTAGTTCTGTTTCTCTTTTCTGCTCTGTAAAAACTCCCCCCCCTCACCCCCCGTCTGTGAAACTACCACCTGCTTTATTTTATTTCCAAAAAAACACAACCCACAGCCACAGAAATGGCCATAACTCTGCCAGTTTTACAGAACTTGAGTTAAACTTGGTGTGGTAGTCGCTGAGAGTCATCCTCAACATTTAAATCTCCTGCATGGAAGCGGCGGGCGATATGCATTCCTCAGGAATGTTGGACTCTTATTGCTTCTGGTTTAGTTAAACACGTCTGTCTGATATCACTGAGCACCGAAGTAAAACCTTTTCCTGGATGTTCGCTCAGGGCTCCGCCTCCGTCGTGTCCGGCGCTCCCGCCATCCTCCTCAGCTCCATGACGACGGACGCCGTCTGTGAGCGCGTGCGGCAGATCGAAGGCATCGACCAGAGCATTATCGGGCAGTACACGGCCACCGTGAGGAAGGTGAGTGGAGCCGGTTCTCCTCGCCCGCCGCGACGCCAGGAACCTGAGGCTGAAGCAGTTTGTTCTGGTTCCAGGCCAACGTGAACGGCAGAGTTTTGTCTCAGTGCAACATCGACGAGCTGAAGAAGGAGATGAACATGAACTTCGGGGACTGGCAGCTCTTCAGGGCCATGGTCAGCTCAGAGACATCCAACGCATCAAACACGTTCCAGGTTCCAGGTTTGACCCGTCCTCTGGTTTCAGGTTCTGGAGATGCGCCACATTGAGAGCCAGGTGCTGCACGAGGAAACCGCCAGCGAGCAAGGCAGCGTTGTGGGTGGTCACATCGAGCCAGGAAGGCGAGCGATGGCTCCGCCCCTTGCCGGCGCTGCCAACACCGACGCGTCTCCGATGTACAGCTTCAACCTGAGCTTCGAGGAGCTGAGCGGCGTGGGACTGGACGAGTCGCAGCGCCACGGGAACGTTCCCTGGATGGTGAGTCGCCCTCGGACCCAACAGAACCGGCTGTCTGCGAGGAAGCGGTTGGTGTAAGGTGTCGTTGTGCCGTCTGTCCTCAGGGTGGCGCCCACCGAACCGCCAGCATGACGAGTCTGAACTCCCAGGAGTCCTCCAACGACATCGCCAAGCTGACGGACAAACAGCAGGCCGAGTACCGCAACGCCTACCAGGAGTACATTGCCCAGATGGCCCAGCTGGAGATGGGCGGGATCATGGAGAAGCCCGTCCAACCGCAGCCAGGACAGTTCATGACATCATCGTCCGAGGACAAAAGCAAAGATGAGCAAGATGGACGCAAGTCCTATAACAAGAGGAGTGGCACTAAGCCCGCCCCCGACGCCACTGACTTCACCTCCAACGGAGACGCGCTCGACCCGATTACCGAGGAGGACGAGAAGGGCGACCACGGGTCCTCCAAGTCCCTGCTGACCCGGAAACTGTCGGCGGAGAGAGGCGGGTTGTTCCAGGGCGCCGCCGACCTAAAGATGAAGGCGAGTGGCGGGCTGAGGTACCAGAAGCTGACCAGCGACGACGAGGAGTCCGAAGAGTCCGATAATCCTCCTCTGATGAAGAAGGGCGTCGACCCCAAACTTCCCGGCGGCTCACTGGCGCTGAAGGGGAAGGACTACCTGTCCGACAGCATGCTGGACAAGAAGGACTCCTCCGACTCGGGCGTCCGTTCCAACGAGAGCTCTCCCAACCACTCGCTGCAGGACGAGGAGGCGGATCTGTCGCAGTTAGAGCGAGCCAACCTGATTGAGCTGGGCGAGGAGAGCGCAGCCAGGAAGCGCGGCCTTCCCAGCAGCCTCAGCGGCCTGCAGGACCCGGCCGTGACCCGCATGTCCATCTGCTCCGAGGACCAGTGCAGCCTGCTGGCCAGCAGCCCCGAGGAGAGCTGGCCCTCCTCCAAGTCCTACAACCTGAACCGCACGCCCAGCAACGTCACGCTGAACAACAACACCAACGCCCAGCAGGGCACCCGGCCCCGCCCACCCACAGAGGGCTCCGCCTCCTCCAACCAAACCACCGGCGACGTCATCCTCCCCCCGAGCTCCACCACCAGGCCTGGCCCGAACAACGAGAACGTCCGGGTGGTCCACCTGAAGAGGGGCCTGAAGCCCGGAGACCCACCGGAGATCTGCACCGTGTCATCCGACACCGTCACCTTCGGCGAGGAGCGCGAGAGCATCCTGTGACGTCCCGACGACCAGGAGAGCCATCTGCACCGCCAAAACATTTCAACCAGATGGAAGTTTTGGTAGCTTGAAGCCTTTGGTTCTCGTCATCAGTTGCATGAGCTCAGCTGTAGTGAGTAGATCTGATGCATGTTGATGTCGTTGATGTGAAGTGGTTTATAAAACTCGTTAGATGTGAGCTGTTTGAAGTAGGACCCGGGGTTGGGCGAAAGGCTGAAGTTTTTCCATCGTCAGTCCAAGCAGCAGCAGGTGGACAGGTGGACAGGTGGACAGGTGGACAGGTGGACAGGCGGAGCAGGAACGCCGTCTGGAAACAGGCAAGAATAATCCAGTCACACATTAGGGATTTCTTTGTTTTAAACCAAGGAGCTACTTCAAGCTGACAATAAATACCTCAGATCTGAGTTAAAGTTAGCAGCTTTATCAGTCAGAACCCAACTTCATTAACCTTTAAACTTTAAACCTTTAAACCTTTAACCTTTAACCTTTAAACTTTAAACCTTTAAACCTTTTAAACCTTTTAAACGGTACGAGCCGCTCCAGGATGGAGCTCCGCCTTCCACAGATAACGTTAATATAAATAAAAGCTGTTAGTTTGTTTGTTTCTTCTGGCTACCGGGGTTTAACGGCGTCTTGGAGCTGATTGAATCCGCGGCTCAGCTTTATTCTGTCTGCTTCCTATAAAAAGATGTTATTATTAGATTAGTCTGTTGTCTGATAATTATCTGATGAATTAGACTAAACAGCAGTGACTTCCTCATTAAAGTCATCTGGGTCCTTGTTTCCAGTAGGAAGTCGTTTCAAGCTGCGCAGTTCGGCGTCTGACCTGTTCTTTATTTAAAAGGGAAAGTTTAACAAGCTAAAGTAAACATCTAACCTGCTGATGTTCGTCCGGCCGCCCAACCCTCGTAAAAAACAAGAGT
This sequence comes from Kryptolebias marmoratus, assembly GCF_001649575.2. NCBI lineage: Eukaryota > Metazoa > Chordata > Actinopteri > Cyprinodontiformes > Rivulidae > Kryptolebias > Kryptolebias marmoratus. The sequence goes on along the minus strand of NC_051448.1, from coordinate 1,291,611 downwards.
TTGTGTCTAAATGTAGAAACTGAAGAGTTTAACGTTAAACCAGCTTCAGTCAGTATTAAAAGTCAAATCTGTGATCGTGAGCCGAGCCGGTGTTTGATGTCTGCAGACAGGAAGTAGTTTTAATCTGACGTCTCCAAACAGGAAGTATTTAATCTGTCTGTATTTGATGTCTCTAAACAGGAAGTAGTTTTATTCTCTCGGTGTTTGACGTCTCCAAACAGGAAGTAGTTTTAATCTGACGTCTCCAGACAGGAAGTAGTTTTAATCTGTCCGTGTTTGACGTTTCCAGACAGGAAGTAGTTTTAATCTGACGTCTCTAAACAGGAAGTAGTTTTATTCTCTCGGTGTTTGACGTCTCCAAACAGGAAGTAGTTTTAATCTGACGTCTCCAGACAGGAAGTAGTTTTAATCTGTCCGTGTTTGACGTTTCCAGACAGGAAGTAGTTTTAATCTGATGTCTCTAAACAGGAAGTAGTTTTATTCTCTCAGTGTTTGACGTCTCCAAACAGGAAGTAGTTTTATTCTGTCCGTGTTTGACGTTTCCAGACAGGAAGTAGTTTTTTTCTGTCCGTGTTTGATGTTTCTAAACAGGAAGTCGTTTTATTGTCTCGGTGTTAGTAGCTGTTATCAGATCTGGATTTTATTCTGAACATATTTCATGAAGATTAGAGCTGAAACTGTCTGAAGATAAACCTTCACAATAAAAGTGTCAACTCTAAACCCTGACCTTTGACCTCAGAAAACTCTGAAACCACCTGAAGTTTATTAAAGCAGCTCAGAGTTATTCATGTTCCCGGGTTACACAGCTTCAGGATAAAAAAACATCTTTTTAAAACGTTGCGGCCAAAACAATCTTTATAAAGCTGTGACATCATAGCTCCACCTCTAACCTACGACCTGAGGACGTCTTCTTCCTCCTTCTCTTCTTCTTCTTTCATTCACACCTTCAATTAATTATTTGAAACATCCTGATTGTGAAGCAACATGGCGGCGCCCGGAAACAGGAAGTCATGGCTCTGCTTTTATTCATAAATAAACGTATTTATTAATCAGACTCGTTCTGAAGTAGAAAATCACTACAGCTTTGTGATTTCTGTTAAACTCAAAATGATTTTTAGTTCCTTGAAATGAGGCTGACTTTAATCCTCTGAGAGGTCACAGTAATCTGACACTAAGTCTCCTTCAGAATAAAAGCCAGACTGATGAAGAAACAGGCTGTTAATTAAAATGTATTTATTAAAAACAGTGTTTTAAAGATGTTTGTGTTGATCTTGTGCACGAAAACGAAGAAATAAAACTGGATGTGATGCTGATCCCAGACTGGGTTTTTATTTATTTACTTTATTTTAGATTTACACAGAAAAATGTCCCGGATTCATGAAGTTTAGAGTCTTTATTCATCTGCTGCATTTTAAATTTGAACATATTTCTCTCTGTATTTAGTTTATTTGTTCTTTGTTTTCACATCTGAAGGATTTTTAAATATATTTTTTGTTTTATTAAACCAACCAGATTCATGAATTTGACTAAAATCTCTCCTGATGAAGGAAGTCTTGTTTTGTTTTTATTGTCGGCTGTAATAAGAATGTAACCTGACGCAGAAACAGAGAGGATCATGGGAGTTGTTGTCCAGCAGGTGGCGCTGCAGACCAGCTAACATCTGGGTGAGTCTCTAACAGCTGACAGATATTTAAAACACTTAAATTAAAGGCATGATGGGAAATGTAGGAAGTGAGCGCCGCGCCGCAGCTGGTTGAAATGTTTGATGATTGTTGGAGGCTGTGGAATAAAAACACGACCCGGTCTCTGTTTTAAAAACCTGTTTCAGATAAACGTGACGCCTGACGCCAACGTGCACGCCGTTTCCCTCCTCAGCAGATAAGAGTCCGAGCTCTGAAGGACCTGGACTCGAACCAGCAGCTCCTGCTGCTTTATTACAGCTAAATACAGATGTTTGCCAGGTGTGACTCTCCCTGAGGTGAGTTTAATCTGCAGGTGGAACCACGCGTTCTGTTATAAGGCCGTTTAAATGTATTTTTTTTATTATTTAAAAAGCTGCAGAAAGTGAAGACAGGCATCTGGTCTCACTTTTGCATCTATCAGCTGATGTTAGCATTCTGAGCTAACTAAGCTGTTAGAGCTGAAGCTTTTCGAATGTTTAGCTGATTTTAGTTACTTTGTCTGGACTTTACTGAATTAGGTTCTCAAAGAACAAATTCATAACTTAGTTCTTATAAATTATTTCAGTTTGCAATAATTTCTCTTTTCTTTTCACAACCAGTCTGGTCACAGCTAAAGTGTTAGCATGCCCAGCTAACTTTAGCTGTTGATAGCTGTTAGATTTTAGCGGTTTGTCCTGAAGTTTATTGGACTGTGATCATAAATATTAAACCAAGTTAGACTCAGGATCAGTTAATGTTAGCTGATAAACAGATTAAAGATTTCAGGAACCTTCTGTTTGTTTTCTGTTTAAATCCATGTTTAAGAGGCCATGTTACTGACTGTAAACCCAAACCCGTCCTGCGGTCGGAACCAGCATGTCGGGGGTTTCTGGTCTTTTCCTTTTTGCTGCCCGGCTTCCCACAGCTGAGCTTTGTGATGATAATCTGATTTTCTGACGCTTTGATTTCCATATTTAAAAAGGTTTCCTGCTGAGTCGGGGAAACAACAGAGTTAAAGTTTGAACCGTTATGTAAATATGAGGATTTTTAACTGAGTAGAGGCAGATTTTAAAGGATGTCTCTGTTTCATCCATCAGCTTTAGGCTGAACTTCTTCAGATGATTCGGTTTTTGTGGACAGAGAAACGTGGATCTGCTTCAAAACGCTGTGATGGATTTATGGCCGCTTGCTGCAAACAGACATGTTTGACCTGTATCCGACTCCCCTGACCTCAGCTCGAACTCCCAGAATTATCCCGAGCAGAGAGGGTCCGGCTTTGATCGGCTGCCAAACATCTGATCTGAGAGCAGCAGAGATGGGAACCGAGCAGCTCCTCTGATCTGATTACTGAGAGCTGCAGATGACTGTCAGCTACTACCACTCCCAGTCTCAGCTCTGGATCTGAGCAACAACCATCCTCTGATGAACTGGGAGAACCGGTTCACACGCTGGAAACATCAGCCGAGGTCAGACAGGCCAAGCGCCTGCTTCCTGTCCCCCCAGCCCCCCCGCTCCGAGGCTCAGACCGGCTCTGAAGGTCCAGGGTGGAACCTGGTCTTAGGTTCTCATGGTAGCAAATCTATAACTGTTTAAACTCGTTTTATTTTTTACTTTTAAAACTAAAACCTCCAGAAGGAAACAAAACCTGAGAGCATAAAGACCCAAAAACAGTTAATCAGCTGTAGACGATCAGCTAATGATTAGTTTAAGAGTTTTAAACAAATCTGTCCAGTGGTTCATGAGATATTTTGCTAACAGACAGATGAACATGCATACACAGGCAGAGGAAGACAAAGAAAACTGATTTTAAAAGGAGTTTAAAGCACTTTCTGGAGGCAGAAAGCCTTTATTCCTCTGCGCCTGGTTTGAGACGTCCCCGTCCTCGGGTCCAGAGGACACAAACAGGACAGGAGCTGCAGGAGATGTCTCTGGATATTTAAAGACACAAAAGCTCAGTGGAGAGAGGAAACACTAAAACTAAATCCAGAAGGGAGGCAGGAAGCAGCGAGAACTGAAACCAGAACCTGGAGGATCCATTAAAACCAGCTGGTTCTGGGAGGAAACAGGAGAGTTAGTAGGCCTACTAGTTAACTTGTGCAGCTGAAAAAGGTAACTAGTGATGACAAATACGTGACAATTAGTAGGCATAACTTGTGCTGACTAGTTAGCATGTAAGAGTTTTTGATGTCAACTAGTTTGGGCCAGTGGTCACTAGTTTGTTAAAAAAACAACTAGTTGGAACTTTTAGGCTACTAGTTCAGCCAAATAGACAACTTCTCTAACTAGTTGGACCAACCTGCCACTAACTGGTAAACCTTTAACTAATAAACAGTGGTTGTTAAACTAGTGCAGTTTAGTCACAAACTAGTGAGAGAAAGAGATTCTAGATGTCAAAGATATGAAATAAATGCACAAAGGGCTTGCCATACCCAGGTGTGTTCTGCTGATCATGTTCCGAGGAGGTTCTGGTGTCAGGTGGAGGTTCTGATGTGGTTCTGTGACCTCACTGAGCTCCAACACTGAGGCTTTGTCTGCTGCTGGAGGGAAAATCGATCCAGGCCCGGCTCGTATGGACCCGTCTGTCACAGCAGGTCCTGATGGAGATAAACTCTGACCTTTGACCTTCAGACTGAAACCCTGAGCTGCTCACAGGGCGCCTCAAGAAGAGCATTTCTGTTCCAAACACACACTGGTTTCATAGGTGATTCTTCGTTTTCAGTTGAAAGATTTTATTTGTAAAACTTAAATATTAACTGTTCACATCTGTCCTGTAGGGCACTTAAAAATGGCTGGAACACCCCTTTAAAGTGGGGTTATCTTCTTCAGTTTGTCGTGGCAGGTCTGAGAGGAGGTCAGGTGGACGACTCACCTGGATGTTTTCCCAACAGAAACATCTGTTTGAAGCCGGGTGGCGGGCGACATGCATTCCTTCAAGAAATGCCCCCGAGAGGAGAAACGACTGCGATCCTGTGGTGTAACTGAAAGCTCCAACAGCCAGTGAATGCACCGTTCAGGTGAAACTGGAAGAAGTCCAAACATGAGATCATATCTGACTAAAAGCTCAAATAACTTTTTATCTTTAGGAGAATAAAAGCTGCTTTAATGAGCATCCAGCAGCCAATCAGAGCCCAGGAGACATAAATGTGAGGAGAAATGATGAGAGAGAGCAGCTGATTGGACCTCAGTTCCAGCTGATTTATTTAATGTGACATACAGACTTCATCACAACAGGACAGTTTCCCTTCTGCTACAACAAACACTTTAACTCCATCCTCGTTTCTTTTAGATATATTTATAGAATATATTGCACAAAAATAATGAGCAACAAAACAAAATAAAAAAATAAAAAACACGTGCTGCTGATAAAGTTATACAAAAATAATAAAAAAACTGAAACTCCAGTTCTTCTCAAACGGGAACCATTCACACTCAAATACACAAACTATTTTACAACCATCTACAGTCTGAGCAGTAAACATCTGTCTGTACACCATTAAAACATCTGCAAGGCATTAAAGCAAGGCAAACGGCAGCAGAGCAGCCTCACCACATTCTGAATTTAACAGCATTCAAACCAAAACACCAGGTCTGACGAGTCCGAATAACTGATTTATTCACGCGTTTCAGGGTTCCTGACCGATGAGTCGATCTGAGTTACTGACAACTGCAGCTGAGTTCAAACAGCTAAACAATATAAATACAACTAATTTCCTGCTGGTAGTGGTCGGTGTTTCAGTCAGATGTGTTTAATCCCCTCTGGTGAGGCTGGTTTGCTCCACAGAAGGCAGGCCGGCGGGATTCGAACCCTCACATCAGAAAGAAACCAGGGCAGCAGTGGAAGAAGTGCCTGACATTCCCTTTGAATGTAGAAAAATAGGCTTGAAAATAGCTTTTATTTTGATTTTATTAAAAAGTTGAGGTATGTTTGGTTTTTTTGTAAATATCAAAAAGATTTCCTGCCATTCCTGTGTTCAGTTTGGGGTTTTTTTTTAATTAAAGGAGCTGCAAAATCCTCTAAAATATGACGTTTTTAAATAAAAAAACAGAATAACCTGCAGCAGAAAAGTATCACAGTTGAGTCTGAGAGGGAATGCATAGTCCGGTTCTGGTCCAGACCCGAGATTCTGAAAAGAAAATCCCTAAAAACCCTGTTTGTGTCATTTCCTCCATCATGAGCACCGAGTCCAGGCCAGCAGCCAGCCCGGGCCCTGGATCTCCTCCGGGACCGGCTCCGGGACGAGCTGAGGTCGGGGAGACCCGGAGCCCTCAGTAGGTGAAGACCAGGTCCGAGAAGTTGGCCTCCAGCCAGTCCCCGGCGATCATCTCGCTAAGCTCCGGGGTGCAGTAATCCGGGAAGTCGAAGTGGGACCCGAGGCTGCCCTCGCTGCCGCACGAGTCCAGGTCCTTGTCCACCAGGGACAGGCTCAGGTTCCCCGCGGCCGAGCTGGACGAGGACGAGGTCCACGGGTCGGACAGGAAGCCCGGGACCAGGTCGGCCCCGTCATCCAGGTCCGAGGTGGACCCGGAGCGGGAGGAGGACGCCGGGGACAGGGAGGACGTGCTGGTCCCCTGCCGGGTGATGTTCTTGAAGCTGTAGAAGAGCCGGCCAGACGGCTCCGGGTCCGGTTCGGTGGAGCTCAGAGTCCGGCTGTACCGGGACGGTTCTTCCTCCTGGTCCTGTTTGAACTCCTCCTCTTCCTCGGAGTCCTCTTCATCCTCCTCATCCTCCTCCTCGTCGTCGTCAGTGAAGTCGGGTCTTTTAAAGCTGCTGGTCAACACGAACCGGTACCGGGGGTCCTGGTGCTGCGGGAGGTGGCCGCCCGCCCTGCCGGCGCCGGACACCGGCTTGCTGGGCTTCATCTTCCTGGCGCTCCCGGGGTTCTTGTTGGTGTTGGCCGGCCTGGAGCTGCTCTTCTCCGGGGACTGGGCCGAGGACTTCCCCGCGGGGGGGAACGCACACCCCTCCGCCGTCTTGGGCTTCTTCTTGGGCCGGTACTTGTAGTCCGGGTAGTCGGCCATGTGCTTGAGCCGGAGCCGCTCCGCCTCCCGGATGAACGGGATCTTCTCCGCGTCCTTCAGCATCTTCCAGCGCTTCCCGAGCCGCTTGGAGATCTCGGCGTTGTGCATGTCCGGGCTCTGCTCCATGATTTTCCGCCTCTCGATCTTGGACCACACCATGAAGGCGTTCATGGGCCGCTTGATGTGACCCGACGCCGTCTTGCACCAGTCCGGCTTCAGCGGCACCGGGCTGCGAGCAGAAGCCGCCAGCAGGTCGCGCTCCTCGGGGGAGTCGATGCTAACCTCCGCCCCGGCATGTTCCGTGTGCTGGACCATGGTCCGGAAACTGTTTGCGCTTACCACAAAGACTTTAAAATCCTCCCTGTTTCCTCTGAAATGTTGTTTTTGACTCGCTCTCAGCAGCACGCCTCCTCTGAAGCCGACAGCATCGCTCTGTCTGTTTGAACCTTCAAACCGGCGTCTTATTAACAGGCTGATCATGCGCGCGACACTCCGCCTTTCAGCCAATCACCGCTCTCCTCGGCTCTAACGTTTCCCGCCCACGGTGCACTCTCATCCAATCAGTGTTCAGCTCCTTCCCTATGTTCCCGCCCACCGGCGTCTGTCCGTTACTTTAATTCAATTCTAATTGGAAAATAATTAGTCTTGAAGTCGATATTTAAAGAGCTTTTATTGGTGTTTAGTGTCACAAAATCGCATAATCAATATTTATATAGCATTTAAATCAAAATAAAGACGCACACGTAGGGATTTCTTAACTCCATGCGTGTCTATCTGGACATTCAAGAGTGTAAGACAATAGGAAAACGTTACCTTTCAGTATCAGATAAATATACTCTATTTACTGTAACGCACAATATTACTTTCAAAGTAGTTGTTGGGGATAATTTTCAGCTACTACCACACCAAATCTTAGCCCAATATCTGTAAATTTGGCAGAGTTAAAGTCGTTTTTGTGTTGGTTAATGTCAACTAGCTGTGGCAGCCATTTTGAATTAGATTGACTCCACAAGTCAACTATTTGTAGATGTACATCCAATAATTATTTTCTGAGAGTTTCATTGAAATCTGTTCACTGGTTGATGAGATATTTTGCTAACAGACAAACGGGGTTGACACCAACAGTTGATGCTAAAGTTTTCAGTAAAGATTTTCCTCAATGAGCAGAGCTCAGAGTATGTGTTGAGGATTATACTCAGCTACAACTACACCAAATTTTAACACAATGTCTACAAAATGGATTGAGTTACAGCCATTTCTGTGTTTTTAAGGTCAGTTGGCTGTGGAGGCCATCTTGAATTGAGTTGACTCCAAATGATAATCAGTTGTAGACGTACAGCCGACGATTACTTCCTGAAAGTTTTGTTGAAATTTCTCCAGTGGTTCATGAGATATTTCGCTAACAGACATGCACAGTAATACACCAGATAAACATGGGTAAAAACATTATCTCCCGCCTTTCACCTAATTAACTACAGACATGCCTTTGGTCTTTAAAACAACACTTAAAACAACACATTAAAAGGCTTTTAAATTAAATTCAAATTAAGATGAAATCACTTCAAGGAGCCCTTATTTACAGGGAGCCGTGGAGCTGAATTATGAACATATTTTAGATTATTTCCGGTGTTTTCTGAGTATTCTTTAGTATTCAAGTGTTGCTGAAATGACTCTGCAGATGTTTGAGTGTCGGTTGGAGGAATCCCTGAGGATGGTTGGGATGTTTCTGGAAAAGCAGAAGGAGGTCTCGAAGGGTTTCCAGATTCTGGACGAACTGGAGGACGTTTTGGTCCCGGAGACGTGGTGATGGGTGTCAGGCTGGTGTCCTCCAGGAGGTCAAGCCTGGATCCTGTCGGCCAACAGAGGGCGTTCAGTCCGAGACCAGATGGTGAAGATTAGAGCTGCAGTCACTGCAGCTGCTGCAACCTTCACATCAGAAAACCGTCTGTTTCAGCAGAAATGCATCAGAAGGTTTCAGTTTACAGTCCTGGATGTCCAGCTCTAAAAAAAATACACTCTGATGCTTAAAAATAATGATTAGAAACTGATCTGTTTCCAGTTCTAAAGGACTCCAGTGGAAAAAATCACAAATGTGGGGCAGCTGCTCTGGTTGGTACGATGTGGGCAACAAAACAATGTGCACGGCCAGAAATACAGCTCTGTGATCCGTGCACAGGAAAACGGCCGCTCAAACCACATGGTTACTGTTTGCTTAGGAAAATGTAGATTTTAGTGAAACTGAAACAGAAAAATTGCCTGTTTCTTTTTTTTTTTTTTTTTTCACCTTTGGGTCGACAGCTAGTTTGGAGACACTGATATGATCCTTATGATTGAAGCAAAGTTTTATTACAATTTATTGCTTTTTTTGTCTCCAATCAGTCACAGTTTGGTTCCACTGGTTCTCTCACACAGAAAATGGTTCCAGACGCCTGAAACAGCAACTGCTCTGAGACAGACAGTGTGTGTGTGTGTGTGTTTGAGCCCTTTCACACACATGAACTGAGCCGTTACTCAGGAATGTGGCTGCTGTTGGGCGAGGTCAGAGGTCAGGCTGCTGCAGAGGTGAGAACTCTTCAGGTGGAAACAGGAAAATGTTGTCGTTGATCAATCCTGCGGTTGCTACGGCAACAGGAAAAGCCGGGTGCTGATTGGCTGCGGCGTGACCGCAGACCGTGTACATTACTGACCAACGGTCCCCGCCTCCTCTCGTCGTTGGGGGTCCATGGAAGCTGTCCAGTGTCCTCAGTAAGGAAAGAAGCTATTGGTTGTCCTGAAAAGTCCTAGATGTTGCTTCATGATGTCATCACCTAACGGTCCACATGTGTAACTGTAATGGAGGCTCATGGAAACTGTTGACCCTGTCAGTTATTCTGTTTGTCATTTAGAAACAGGTCTGTAATCAATGTTGGTATTAATTAGATCAATAAGAGCTTTTAGTCTTATTCTGCAGTTTATACACCAAACATCAGTTTAGATAATCAGAAAGAAGTCCCAAACGGGTCTTTAGAGAAGAAGTTAGAATCTGAATTTTTCTGTTATGAAAAGATTTAGTTTATTTGTCTTTAATGATCATAAAGAACAGACTTTCCCCTTGACAGTTCTGCTCCAGAATATTTTGTTTGTGGCGTTTGATAACAGAAATTATTGTTTGTTATCTGAACTGGTGCGCTGAATGTAATTTATTATAATTTATTTGAAACAGAAAATTTATAGAACAAAGAGATGCTCCGTACAGTGATTTAAAATACAGGAAAGTAATAAAACACTGTTGTTGTCTTTAGGGTGAGATTTTTCACAAATGAAACCTGATTTATCTCCTCCCAGCATCAGCACTGGGAGCTGTGGGGGCTGGGTGGGGGCGGGGGTACCGTTGGGTGGGGGTTCTGATGGATGTGTCTCCTCCATGAGGAGAATTCAGAACAACTCGGTTTCCGTGACGACCAATTATGTCTCAGGATTGGTTGGGTGGGTTGGGTTGGGTTTTGGTGTAACCTTGGATTTATGTTGCCACGGCAACGGGCCTCATCATGCATTATGGATGTTCATTGAAATTCAGCACCAGCTACCAGATGATGGGTGGGGGTCCATACCATGTGAGAACGTATACATGTTTACTGTATGTAAAGAACATGTGTGGGTTTATTAAGACTCTGAGGATATAAATCATCTGAATACAGTCAGTATTAACAACACCTAAACATGAACAGGTTATGTTTTTATTATATCATTTAATGTTTGACACTATTTTATCATTTATGGATTTGGTAATGGTCTAAAAATAGTATTTATGTTTTTCATTTTTTATATGAACAGAAGTCTTAATCAGATAAATTATTATATATCCATTCATGTGTTTTTGTTTTTACACTTAGTATAACCAACAAATTCCTTCTTAAATTTCAGTCTTTCAGTTTGTATGAAGATTCATATCAGCTGCAGCAAAAGCACAGCAGAGAGTTTAGTAACAAATCTTTGGTTCTCCAGCTGTGGTACAAGTACCTCTGGTGGTACTCAGGATCCCTTTAGTGGTACTCCTCAGAGAATTTTGGAATAATCAGCTGAACTGTGATGTAAAACTAAAGCATCACAGGATTCAACACAGTACAAATTCACAAGTTTTCTCAGTCAACAACAAAACTGGAGCCATTTTATCCGACTTCTCCCGGACCTGTCAGCTTAGAGCTGTGGTTCTCAGACTGTGGTACAAGTACTACTGATGCTACTTGGAATCCTTTCAGTGATACTCAAACAGTACTGCAGAACAAGGTAAATAATCGTCATAATCTGAACTGTGACAGCCATAAAGGACGCATCATTTAAGTCAATTTTGGCTCCAAATGGAAGCTCCTGGAAACCAAAACAGTGGAAAGAAACTTTTGAGACCTTCTGTAGAAACTGGGGTGTATGATGGTTTCTACCCAAACAGCACAGGGGAAATCTCTGCAGGAGCTGTTACAAAGAAGTGGACCAATCAGATTATAAAGGTCACTCAAGCCCCGCCCCTCGAATAATGGCTGCTGGAATGGCCCCCCACAACCACGGGGAAAGAAAATGGATGGATGCTCATCAACTAGTACCTTATCAGTCGTGACGTCCGTTATTGAGCACAGAGGTTGGAGAAAGAGGCAAAAGTCTTCATCCTTGCTAGGCTAACGGTTAGCCAAACAAGAGCCAGTTTTTATCATTTTTCAGGATGCGTTCAGCAGCCTCCGCACCGTCACCAAGGTGACAGTCGGGCCATGAGAAGCACTTCAGCTCAGGTGTTTGATTGAAGGTAATGAGTTGCAGGTGTGACCACTGAGGCAGAGCTAGCTGGGCAATCTTTGACAGAGTAATACCTGCTGCACCTCCACAGGATCATCCCTCCAGTGACAGAAACACTGGATTCATACAACACTTCATTTAATATCAGCTCTAAATGACCCTCTGCACCGGCAGCTCTGAGGACCTTTCTGTAATTTACTGCTTGGTGACGTTCAGGTGGTGTCACCGCCTGACAGGCTTCAAAGCTCTGAATAAAGGTCCTCGCTCAGCAGGGAGCCACTGATGACAGGAAACAGGGGAAGCTGAGAAGAAGCCCCCCACTGAGGAGGAGGAGGCAACATGGCAGCTCTTCAGGGCGTCATGGAAACAAACATCAGGGCTGAGGAGCTTTGTTGTCACGGATCAACAAAAATCACCCATTAAACAGATTTAACTCAGGATTCAGACTCACAAACATTATCTGCATTGATTAGATTGGATTTGGGAGCTGAAGTGATGTGTTTATAGAAAACTGACATTTCATAATTATCCAGTCAGACTCAGAGTGAGGTGAGGCTTTATTAACTTTTTTCTTGTAGCTGTTTATTTGTCTTTTTACTATTTTCCCATCCTATAGGAAGACCAAATCCCAACCCTCCGACCAACCCATCAGCCCACCAACTAACTAACCAACCAGTTAACGAACCAAACTCAGTCTAACAATGATTTATGAGGCAGGAACGGCCGACCCATGATCAGACCTGAGGAAGCTTTTTGAATGAGATGAGAATCGTCTTCCAGAAAGAAGACAGGAAGTCCAGGGGCTTCTGCTGAACCACTTCCTGTCGGATCGTCACGTTATGGATGGATGAGACTCTACAGCCACAGATTCCTTCATCACTCAAACCTTCTCTGAGTCACTACGAAACATCTGTCTGTTGTTGGTCTTTGCACCAGTGACAGAACTTTATTCTTGAAATATTACTTGGATTTTATTCAACATTTCAACTTTCATCAGAAGGTCCCAGAGTTTCTGTTTTCTACCATTCTCATGGTTTCATGGACCTCAGAGTAATCTGGGTCTAAAGAGAATCCAAAATGAAAACAAACAAACAGAATAAAAAAAAAAAAAGTTTTTACTGGTTTTAATCAGACAGCCTGTGGAACTCTGAATGATAAAAACCTTCATCTCCTTCAGCAACATCCCAACAACTCTGCAAATTAGAGAGGATAACGAGATGGACGTCAGCTGGACATCAGCTGAATGACAGCTGGACGTCAGCTGGATGTCAGCTGGGCGTCAGCTGGACGTCAGCTGGACTTCAGCACCAGTCTGAGGCCATCACCACCAGGAGTGACAGCCTCCAAACAGAAAGCTGTTTCCAGACGATCCTCTGATTTTTCTCCTGCCAACTGGTCGGATGCTGCCGATGGAGCGAGGGCCTCGTTCTGCCGGGATTAACCTCCAACCGCTCCGAGAGGACGCCTGCTGAGACGGCAATCAGCGTAAAGACAGAAACACAACAGAACGTAGCGAAGGAAGCTCCTGCTCAGCAGAAAGAAGCCGCCAGCAGAAGGATTGTTAAAGTGGAGGATTTATGGCGAGCTGCACAAAATAAAACAAAACAAACAACAATCTTCCACAAAATGACAGCTTCCTAGGATCCCTTGAAGGAATGCTTGTCACCCGCTCTTTCATGAAGCTGCAGCCGCTTGGATCAAACCTCAACTAACGACGGGACGTCAAAGACTCTCAGCTTCTAAAACATCCAAACTTAGCTCCATGTCCGTCAAACTGACCAGGTGTTGGCTAATATGGATCAGCTGTGGCGGCCATCTTTCCTGAGAGTTTCATTAAAACCCAGCCACTGATTAAACATTATCACCCGGCAGACAGTCCTGAAACTAACCTGCAGGGTTTATTTCAGAAAAAAACAAGAAATTCAAATCTAACAGGAGTAAAAACTCCATCAGTGAAGTTAAAACAATCAGAGAAAAAGCTAAAATTAGCAAAACAGTAGCTGCAAGCTAACACCAGCAAAACACAAGTTAAAGCTGAAAATGAAGCAAAACTACAGCTAAATTATTCAGGAGCTAAAAGCTTAAAACTGAAATAGATTTAAAAAGTTTTCATGGATTTAAAGATTTTCGTTTGTATTTCTGAGGTAACTAAAAATATTTTTAAGAGTATAAAAGTTACAAAAATCATAGCTGGTGATTTCCACAAATATATTAAAATTAGCTTAAAAACAATTCAGTGAAACTTTTTCCGAACCAGAAGTTTTCTGATCTGTTAGTTTTAAAGATAAACAAAAAAATATTATCTTAAAATGACCTGAAAATGAACCGAGATTAAATCTGTATTTTACTGTTTTTACAAAAATATTTATGATCTGCTCAAAATCATAAAAGATTCTTCCTCTTCTCTTCTTTAAACAGCACTTTTACAGAATATAAAACAAACACGATCAACAGTTAATTAGTAATAAACAAACAAAGATTAAATCCATTCCAGGACAGAAACCAACCTGGGTCAGATTAGCTGGATTATAATCAGATTAACAGCAGAGAAAACAGGCAGTAAATTCAGTTTATTTGTTTGGGAAGGTGAGGTTCGATCAATCAGATGAAATAATCTCTGCAGGAGGAAGGGATGGAAACAAGCTCACCAGGAATTAACCTGAGCCCAGCCAGCAACTAACCCGTGTCCGATCAGAGAAAGGATTAAAAGCCTCAGAGAGCAGCTGGTTGTTCTAAAGAGCAGAGAGCTGTCAGCCTCCCCCACGACTCTCCATTATGGTAAAGATGAGGGGGAGGGGTGACGATGGGGGAGGGGAAGCCTTCCTCCTCCTCCTCCTCCTCAGGAACCTTCAGGAGAAAAATCCTGGAGTCAAAAGATGCAACGACAGAGAGCCACAGAAAGAAGAAACAAGTAAAACTGTAAACAAACAAACAGTTTATTTATTGATGCAAATGTTTCATTTCCATAAAAAACATTTTAAACCTTATAAAGATATAAATGTTTGAGTTTCAGTTTTAAAAATAAAACCAAAACACAAACAGAGTCAACTCTGATCGAGTCACTGAAGTCGTTAAAGTTAAAAACAGCAAAACATCAGCCGAAAGCTCAAAGACAAAACATCAGCTGAAAGCTAAAAGACACAACATCAGCTGAAAGCTAAAAGACACAACATCAGCTGAAAGCTAAAAGACACAACATCAGCTGAAAGCTCAAAGACAAAACATCAGCCGAAAGCTCAAAGACAAAACATCAGCTGAAAGCTAAAAGACAAAACATCAGCTGAAATCTAAAAGGCAAAAAGGTTAGCTAAAAGTAGCAGAATGATAGCTAAAAGCTAAAAGTAGAATGTTTCTAAAAGACAGAAACAGCTGCAAATAGGTTGTCCTGGACTTATTTTAAATAACTGCTTTTAAAGTAAAAACATCTGGAATTTGTTTTATTTGATTCATGTTTTTATTTTTTTTCTTTTGACGAGAAGAAAAGTTTAAAAGAAGCTGAAATCAGGAGAATAAAAAAGATGAAAATGTGTTTCATCTTCATCTGCAGAGCTGAAGAGCAGCAGGATTTCACGTTTTAAATGAGTTTAAAGCTGAACGTCTGCAGCAGCAGCAGCCAGTTTGATGCAGTTTGCTTCAAACTGAGCAGCTTTTTGTTCCTCTGCTGCATCGAGCTGCATTCACAAACAGCAAGCAGCGTCTGACGCACAAAAAGCAGCCTGCTGCAGAGAATAAAGGAGGCTGTGGGAAACAAAACCCCCTCCTTCCTCCGAGCCGAACCCCCGATGAGCCGCGACACACGACACGCTTTTCTGCTGCTGCAGCTTTGCTTCGACCTGAAAGGCGCCGGGAACCATTCAGAGATTTTCTGCTCTTCAGAAAGAACCTTTGGAAGTTTCTGAAAGCTGCAGAGAGGTTTTCTTCCCTGGTTTCATCCCAACACGAGCAATTAGAGACGCTGTTTTGCTGTCTTCCAGCGTCTTTACATTAAAAACTGAATGTTTATTTGTGTTTTCCTGGAGTTGTGGTTTAAATATAGTTAATAAACATCAACAGATCTGTTTAAGGATTCTTTAGTAAAATTCTCTCACAACTTCAGGGCGGCTGTGGATCAGTGGTTAGAGCCGGAGGTTCGATTCCTGGCAGGAGTCACATGTCGAAGTATTCACTGAACCCCTCACTGCTTCTAATGTGTCCCGTCGGTGTAAAAAATGGAGTTTAAAGCACCGATAAGTGTCTGTAGAAGGATTTATTAGTCAGATTGGCTTTGCAGAGATTCAGTGTATAAATGTGTCTGGTTGGGTAAAGAAAGGCAGAAAACTGTGCTGTAAACCTCTTTCAGTGGCCTGATTACCATTTCCTCTCCTTCCAAGGTGCATCTAAAGAATATTATTGTTTGGGTGTCCTTCCTGATATAATCTGGGCTCAAACCTACAGCCTCAGGGTTAGGAATGGTCCAGTTGATTGTCCAGCACCACTTTCAAGACAAGCAGCTGGGTTTGCAGATCTTCACCCATCAGCAGGTCCACGTTTGGAACAAAACTGTCAAACATCCATCAGCGTGGACTGGGATGGATGGATGGATGGATGGATGGTTGGATGATGGATGGATGGATGGATGGATGGAGGGACGGATGGATGGATGGATGGATGGAGGGATGGATGGATGGATGGATGGAGGGATGGATGGATGGAGGGATGGATGGAGGGATGGATGGATGGATGGATGGATGGATGGATGGATGGATGTTGACTAAATGTATTTTTAAAAACTTACACTTTTTAAGAAAAGCAACAAAAGGCAAAAATCAAGTTTTCATGTTTACAAAAATCCTGAGATTTTTCTCGAATCTAAAACAGAAAAAAAAAGAATCTAAAAGTTTTTTCTTTTACTTTTAAATATTTTAAATCTTTTGTCTTCAGAACAAAGATGAGCTTTTATAATAAAAACTTTCTGGGAAACAAGCCACCAGATGCAAAAAGCTGTTTATTATTTTCCAATAAAATCAACAGTTTCAGTGTTTTTCTGAAACGTCCGTTTCTGATTCGGGCTTTTGTTCCATTTCTTTTCAGGCTTCACACGTTTGTGCTTCATAAATGGAGGTTTTCTGAGAGCTCTTTGTTGGACACGCTGCACCAATAAAGCTGCTCAGATTGGAGTTCTTGAAGGAGGAAAACTTGAAAAGAGGAAGGAGGGAACGAAGAGCAGCCGAAGAAAAGGAGGAAAAACCACAAGGAGGCCTTTCTTCTTCTGCGACTTTCTCTGGTTGAACAAACAGAACGAGTCTTTCTGCCTCACCTCTCAGGGTTACAGGCCGGCTCGCTAATAAGCACCGAGACAAAACCCCCAGCAGGCCGAGGGGGAGGACCGGGGAGGCCAGGGGAGGCCCGGGAGGCGGGGGGGAGGCAGATGCCAGACTTGGGACCCGGCAGATGGGCCCTGATGAATCCTGAAAGCAGGAATTGAAACCCGGAGAAGTTTGCCAAGCGGCCGGCTGTAATTATCGCCGCGCCTTTAGGTTCATTGTCAATTAGAGTGGCGGTTGGGGCGAGCGACAGCTGCGGCAGATGGCGAGGGTCCGGAGAGAGAGTCGGGGGGGTTCGGAGGATGGGAGGGGTCCCTGAAGGTTTCCTCTCTGTTAGCAGAATAAAACTCAGAGCTTCACGTTGGGATCCCATCAAAAAATGGTACAAGTTTGGATTAAAGTACTTAAAAATGTTCTGCTACAAACAAACAAACAAACAAATAAATAAATAAACAAATAAACAAACAAACAAACAGAAAATACTGCAGTAGGATGAGTTTTTTAAATTTATCTGAAGGAACAAAAAGACTTTTCTGAAGTTCAGTTTGTTCAGGATCTCAAACTTTATATTAAAAGCTCTGGATCTGATTTCTAGACTAAAACAGAAAGTGATCTGAACGTTGTTTTCATTCAATTTAATTTGGGAGCAGAGAGAAAACAGCCTCAGATCAGCTGAAGCTCTAGAATCACAGAAACTCGGAGACTAAAATGTTACAGATTCCTGTCAAGATAAAAATGGTTTCATGGTTTTATCTGAAAATGTTCCAACAACTTTAAACTGTGAGGCAGCCGTTTACACAAACCTGTCAGGCACTAGGACCCCGCAGCACGTCCCTCAAGCCTCAGAGCAGCTTCTTTCTGCAGCTACGTGCTGAGAGGAAGAGCCAGAGCTGAGTTCACAGGTTGTTTAAAATCAAGTTTGATCTGAGAGGAAAAGAGTCGGAGGCAAGTCGTTCACTGAGTCACAGCCGTTTATTCATGTGTTCATCAGAGCAACGCTTCTGGGATGAAAAGAATAATAAAAACACAGAAAGGAAACCTTGAACGTCTCGTTGCTCCTCTGATCAGATGAAATCAGGTTCAACATCTTCAAGGTTTGACCAAAACAAACACAACTCTGTTTGTTTTCAACATTAAAGTTAGTTTATGATTTTAGCATAAAAGTGGTCGGTGATATGATTTCCTTCAGGGAATTTAATTTAAAGTAGAATCCTGCTTAAAACGGTCAGTTTATTCTGACTAAATGTTTCTTTTTGGATTTAAGACGTTAAACTGTGATTAGAAATGAAAAGATTTAAGAATTTTATAAACTAAATCCAACAAAACGAGGTTTATTGTGACAGTGACCTATTTCCCTGCTCTTCAAAGTGAAGCTTTCAGGAGGAGGAGGAGGAGGACACCTCAGCAGGACCCGAGCGGATCGATGAACAGCTTTTAACCAGAGAGAGGATTAAACCTGATTATGGATCACTCTGCCACAGGACAGGACTTCCTGTTACACTGTCGGTGTTTTTATTGAACAGCGAGGAACGACCTCCTCCTGCAGCTGGATTCAGTTACTCTGCTGGGAAACTCCTCTCGGACCAGGAGGAGACACGGTGAGCACCAGGTTCGTACTGGGTTCATGATCCTTTAATGATGAGAAGACGGAGTCCGAGCCGTTCTGGTCGAACCCTGGAAACAGCGTTCATCGTTTCAGTCAGTGAATTATTCTCAGCTGCTACCACTCCCAGTTTCAGCTCAGTGTCTGTAAAACTGAACCAGATAATCCAAAATCACACAGAAATCTGCAGATCTGGGCCTAAAGATTGAATTATTAAATGATAACAATAAATAAAAAACATTATTAATAAACAGAAGACACTTCCTGCCGTCCGGAGCTGGATTTGTCTTTTCTTCTTCTTCTTCTGTGGTGTTTGCAGAGCGGCGGCTGCCTCCTTTCTCATGTAAATCTCAGCTGTGAAGCAAAGCAGCGTCAGGCGGCTCCTTCACCTCCTTTCTGCTCCCATAATCAGGTTAAAGGGACCCGGGGGCCTCCCTGGTGCCTCGGGGGCCCCTGGAGCCTCGGGGCCCCTGGAGCCTCGGGGCCTCTGGAGCCTCGGGGGGCCCTGGAGCCTCGGGGGCCCCTGGAGCCTCTGGGGGGCCCTGGAGCCTCGGGGGCCCCTGGAGCCTCGGGGGGCCCTGGAGCCTTGGGGGGCCCTGGTGTCTCGATGGGGCCTTGGTGCCTCGGGGGCCCCTGGAGCCTGACCACGCTGCTGCAAACTGCAGGAGGATGAAAACCTCAGAAGATCATTTCACGTCTGGAAGCAGGGAGATGTTTCTGAGCGCGGCTGGGTTTCCAACCAGCTCCTGGTTCATTTTTCTTTTTTTGTCCACCTGATTCTGGTATTTTTGCACTTTCAGCGTGAGCGCTGAGTCAGCATTCACTCCACTGCAGTCCAACTACTTCTGAATACTTTCTGATGTTTCAGATGTTCATACATCCAAACCTTCTGCTCATTCAGGAGACGGAGGCTGAGATGTTTGGGTTTTATAACTTTTATAACGTGTCTGCTGCAGGGACAATGTGTCCGCTGCAGGGACAACATGTCTGCTGCAGGGACAATGTGTCCGCTGCAGAGACAACATGTCGGCTGCAGGGACAACGTGTCTCCTGCAGGGACAACATGTCTGCTGCAGGGACAACGTGTCGGCTGCAGGGACAATGTGTCCGCTGCAGAGACAACATGTCCGCTGCAGAGACAACATGTCTGCTGCAGGGACAACATGTCTGCTGCAGGGACAACATGTCGGCTGCAGGGA
>NC_051448.1:1256051-1270929 GCF_001649575.2 Kryptolebias marmoratus | reverse complement strand
AGTGACAACGTGTCTCCTGCAGGGACAACATGTCGGCTGCAGGGACAACATGTCGGCTGCAGGGACAACATGTCGGCTGCAGGGACAACGTGTCTCCTGCAGGGACAACGTGTTTCCTGCAGGGACAGTGAGGAATAAAAGGTGTTTGTTCAGCACAGACTGTTAGGATTTGGGGTATTTTAGAGTTTTTTGTCATTGTTTTTTTCTTTTTCTCGTGTATTTCTGTAGTTTTATGTTGAATCTTCTGATCTGTGTGTTTTTGTCCTTTCCCCGTCATGTTGTGTAGTTTCCCTCCCTGTTTCCTCTCTCTTCCTCGTGCCATCAT
The DNA here is from genome assembly GCF_001649575.2 of Kryptolebias marmoratus. NCBI lineage: Eukaryota > Metazoa > Chordata > Actinopteri > Cyprinodontiformes > Rivulidae > Kryptolebias > Kryptolebias marmoratus. The sequence continues at coordinate 1,270,604 of NC_051448.1, read as the reverse complement.
CTCCCTCAGTAGTTTCCATGTCAGCCTGCCTCACCCATCCACACCTGTTCCCTGTTACCATCAGTCACCTGCGTCCTCTTCCACCTGTTCCTAACGTCTCGTACTCTCTGGTTTGTTGTTGCCAACAGGTCCTGTCAGGATTCTGGTGGAACCTGAAGTCTGTAAGTTTTAATTCTGTTTTTGTCTTTAGTTAAATAAATCAGTTTTTATTTAGCGGTTCTGTGTCTGGGTCCAGATCCCAACAGGCTCTGCATCAAACACACTCATGTGAAACAGAATTACCTGAATGTAGCTTTAACTAATTAAAGTGCAAACCCAGCTGTTTTTCAGCAGTTCTTCACTAACATTCAGACCGGGCCGAACCCAGTTTCTACACGAGACCAGACTCTTTAGTTTTTACTGATCATTCAGGATTTATGTTGTTTTTCACTCTGAATCCAAAAAATATTCTGTCAGACAAAGTTAATTTACTAAATGTGTCCAAAAACACTTGGTTTATTTTATTTCCTGTGCTGTGATTCTTCCTAAAACAAACCGAACCATGACGTCACCTTGAGTCCTTTAAAAGAAATAAAAACCTTTAACTCTCTCTGTGTGGTCAAAGCTGCACACAGCAGGTAAACTAGATTAGATCACCTGACTCGGGAGCCATTTCAACACCAGGTGTGATTGAACCGCCCAGGTCTCGTTAGCACCAAACCGAAGCCGTGGCACCAATCAGACTCCATCTCAGGTTCTGTCTCCAGAGAGCAGCGAGTCGATCATAAAACAAAGCTGTTAAAGTTGATCAGGCTCCCTCCGGAGGTTTTTGTTTTTCTGGGATGGAAGACGAGCCGTTGTTCCTGATCGCTCAGCTGCACCGAAGCTTCCCTCCTTTCTAAGAGACGACGAGGACGTTTAATTAGATCAGAGGACTGAGGGGCAGAGAGCCCACCACCAGCAGGGCTTATTATTCCATTATTAGTTTGTTGGCTTTTATTGATGTGAGGAGAATGTTTAATAAAGCCTCACTGGATGGATGGATGGATGGATGGATGGATGGATGGATGGATGGATGTGGGGGTGATGCTGAGGAGGAGATAATAAACACAATGCTCCTCCTGAATGGCTTCTTAATGAACTTAATGAGAATCATTAACACATTCAGTCGGCGTGCACGTGCGTGTTCATGAGATAAAATGAAACTGATTTAATGATCCTCATGAAGCTCCGACGTTCAGGGGAGTAAAAATAACTGAACATCATTTAAATACGTAAAAATATCCCATAAAATGATCTCATTTTTGATAGAACATCATGAAAACCCTCCAGGAAGACGTGAAACATCTGTTCTGTGGTTCTCATCTTCAGGTTGTTGTTCTGTCTGTCATGATCACACCGTCCAGATGTGGACCGGCGCCACACCAGCGCCTGGACCGCTGATCAGTTTCCAGCAGAACCAAACCTGCGTCGCTCTGAGGCGGAAACCTCAGGAGTTTACATCCTCTCAGGAGGAGAGTCTCAAGTTTCATCTGTTTTCTGTTTAAACTCAGTGTCTTCTTTGGATCTCAGCAGGAGGAAGAGGAGCTGAAGCTGCTTCATCGGTATCAGGGCCAATCAGCCAATCAGCAGAGAGGATCAGACCTCAGATGGCTGCATGAGGTCAGAATACAGAGTGGGTCACAAGATATTTTGCTAACAGGCAGACAAACGAAGACACTCACCGGAGACAGACAAGGATCAGTGTTTGGACTTGAGGTTTGACTCTTGTCCTGTGATGGACCTGTGACCTGTCCACGTGTCCCCCGTCTCTCACACAGAGACAGGAGATGGACACCAGCTCCTCCTGACCCTGTTAAAGGAAATGGATGGTTTGAATGTAAATTCGGACCGTTCTTTGTTTCCAGGAGCACGAAGGAGGAGGAAGAATCCAGGAATCTGAGATCAGCAGTGGAGAGTGGGCAGGCAGGTAAGTAACAGGTGAGTTTTTTAGACATCTAAGACTGAGAAGAACAGATTCCTCGATGACCACGAGAACAAAGGAAGACAAGGATCCAGTAATCATCTCAATGAAGAGAAAACTGATGAGTGTTTGGGAAAAACGACCTACATGTTGGTCTGAGCTGAAATAAGAGCAGTTGATGAAGAGATTAAACCCAGGTGAGAATCAGGAAGTGCAGCAGGTCAGCCTGACCACAGCTCCGCCTCCAGGAAAGAGAGGGCGGACCCGTGCAGGAACATATACTGCCACAAACGGACGGTCTCTACAGTCCAGACCTTCACCCTGATGATGTGTTTAAAGACTTCCTGTTCGGTGTCTCAGGGAGGTAAGTTCAGGTTCAGTTTTTAGTTTTAAACTGTGAGATAAGAGATGAACTCATGCAGTGAAATCATCCCAAACACGACGTTCTCTAACAGCTGATTGGTGTTTTTATTTGCTCTGAGTCATTCTGAATCATCATCGCCTGATGAGGCGTGAACGACACGCTGGTTTGATTTATTTCAGCTGAAATCAGGCTGAGCTGGGCTGGCTGGCTCCGCCCCTCCGTCGCCGGGCGGAGGGACATCATGGATGTGGAGGTGATCTCCACTGTGTTGGAATAAACACAAAGATTCAGGTCCAGAACCTGCTTTAGGTTCTTTCCTCGGTTTCACTTTGAGGGATCTGAAACCTCTGCTGAGCTATTTGACCTGACACCTCTGGGCCACCGTAGGTTTCAGCTCTCACCTGAAACTAACGACCGTCTGTAAAAGCTGAGCTGGTGGCCTCCTCATACTTACCTGTGTTCTCCTGAATCTGGTTCCTCTTCGGTTCTCGGAGCTTAAAGCTCTCATTCTTCACTTCTTTCACAGCCTCTTGGATGTAGTTTCTTGGTTTCTGTCTTGCTTCTCTTTAGGTTTTGTTTTTATTTGTTGTAAAGCACTTTTTTATAAATAAAGTTGGATTGACTGATTACCTGGATCAGTGGCGTCTCACTGAGCCGAGGCTCCACATGGAACCGTGGCTCACCTCTGTTAGTGTCAGTATCTCTGACACCTTAAAGAAAGTTTCTGTTCAGACTCTCTCAGCGTATTCATGAACCAAGGGGGGAATCGATCGGATCATTTTATCCAGAAGTTTCCTGAAACTCCTGGCAGGTTCTCTGTAAGTTCTCTGGCACTGATTCGGATCGATCCGAAGGAACCGTTCATTAATGAGCCTCAGCGTTGTTCCTGTTTATTCGCCGCTGCTGCCTGCAGGACTGGAGCTATCGATTCATAAAGATTTATTCAGCGCCCACACCTCATTACTGCTCCTTCCAAACTAAACGACCCTCGGTTTGCAGCGCCGCCTCTGAAACCATCCAGGAGGAGCCGTGAGCGATCCGAGATCGTCCTGCTGCAACAGAACCGATGACCCGATTGATCGAGCGGCTGAGCAGGAAAAAGGAAACCAGAGGACAGCTCAGATGGGTCACTTCCTGTTTCCAGCGCCTCATACAGACGCTATCTTTAGTCAGTTCCTTTTAGCTCCTTTTTCATCGGTTCTTCACTTTTTCACCAAAGTGAAACCAAATGACTCAAACGTTCAGAGTTTCATCGTCGGTTATTTCAGATTTTATTCATCTTCGGGTGAACGCCACCTTCACCTGCTCGCGCTGCTGCAGTGAAATGAAACCAGAAGCTGCAGATGAGTGGAAGCCCTGTTAAAGAGGAGGAAGAGGAGGGGGCTGGCCCTGTGACAAACACACAGAGAATCATCAGGAGCAGCGATGAATTCATGAGTTTGACGCTGATGGCTGACGGTACAATCTGCCTTCTCTGAACTCAGCAGGAAGTCTCGTTTCATGTCTCACCATCTCCATCTGTCCCCACCTCGTCCTCCCCCCCTCTTCATCTCTAATTGGCAGGAAGTTCGAGAAGTTAATTTCACCATCTGTGTGGTGGGAAATGAGAAGAAGAGGAGGAGGAGGAAGACGAAGAAGAAGGCTGTGAAGGTGCAACAGATGATCGTCGAGAAAACAAAACAACCGAACGGCTGCAAAGTTCTGTTTGATTTCTGGGTTTGAGAAGAAAAATTACATTTTCTGTAAAAGCTGCTGAGAGCTGAATGAACAGAAGCTAAAATGAGCAAAAATGTAGCTAAAAGCTAAAATGAGCAAAAATGTAAGTAAAATATAAAATTGCTGACTAATTATAGCTTTTTTTTATACGGTTTGCTTTTACCTATTCAGTTGCTAAATTTAGCTTTTAGCTACAGCTTGGCTAGTTATAGCTTTTGTATACAAACTGTTGCTGAAAGCTACAATTAGCCAAACTGTAGCTAAAGGCTAAATTTAGCATCTGAGTAGGTAAAAGCAAAGAATACCCAAATAGTAGCCAAAGGCTCAAATTAGCTAAACTATTGATAAAAGTTACAATTAGCAAAACTGTAGCTAAAGGCTAAAATAAGCAAAACATCAGCTGAAAGCTAAAATGAACAAAACAGAAACTAGATGAACTTGAAGAGAGGAAACCTGTGCAGAGACCACAGAGTCATTAAAACAATGGACCATGTTCCGGATCACAATCTGGATCATGATCAGGATCACGATCTGGATCAGGATCAGGATCACAATCAGGATCACGATCTGGATCACGATCTGGATCAGGAACACACAATGTGTCACACAATGGGGATGACTCTCAGCTGCTACCACCTCAGATTTTAGCTCCTTATCTGTAAAACTGTTTGAGCCATAAATGATTTTGTGTTTCCTCATGTTGGCTGTGGCGGCCATCTTGACCTGATCAGTTGTAGGAACACAGCCAATGATTTCCTGTCCAGTGGATCATCAGATATTTAAAATCTCCCCTCAGGCTCGCTGCCCCTCGCAGCACCTGGTTCTGGGTGTTCTTGGTGTCGGTTCTGGGTTCGGCCCGTCTCAGATCAGAAGAACTTCCTGCTTCCTGCAGATAAACGAGTTTCAGGCGGGCTGAGCAGCAGGAAGCGCCTCCTCGCCTCCCTGCGGTCCCGTAACGAAGATGAACGAGGCGACCTCACACCTGGAGCAGAAGCAGATTAATTACAGGTAATCATCGGCTGGCTGTGATTGACCTGTCTCCATGATGCATTACCTCTCCGGACAAAAGCTGCCGTTAAACACAAACCGGACATTTTTATTGTTTTCTCTGCTGCCGATTCATAAAACAGACATTTCAGTGGTCAGCTGGTGAAACTCCATCCTTTTTTCTGTAACTCTGCTGTTGGATGTTAGATTAAATTATGACGGTTCAGATTAATTAAGTGTTTGCTGCACAGATCTGGACCCAGTTAAACAAAAACATCTTGAATTCAGTGAAGACTGACGATGATGGACTGATTCTAGGTGAAAATTCTGACGATGTTTGAGGCGGTTCTGGATGAATATCAGGTTCAGGAGGGAGTGAGAGGCTGAGGTAGCACTGTGGACACACCACCAGAACCAGAACCAGAACCAGAGGGGCAAGACCCGGCCATCAGCCACTCGTCCTCTGACCTTCACTGAGGGGGTTCTGCTGGACCTGCCAGCTCCTGTTTGCTGGTCTTTGAGGGGGTCTGGAAGGTCTGGTTCTGGATGAGGTTCTGGTGGTCTCCAGGAGGACCTGCCAGCTCCTGTTTGCTGGTCTTTGAGGGGGTCTGGAAGGTCTGGAAGGCAGCCAAACGACCAGCGAGCCGTTCGGAGGCGTTTTGAGTGTCCTGTTTCCACGAGAACAGACTGAAAACTTTATTTTCTTCCTTCAGAGAAATCCTGGCTCTTAATGTTCTTTGGTGCTCCTGAAGCTGATAAAACCAGGATGTTCTCCTCTGATCCTGGATTCCTGAATCCTGTTCCCTCCTGAACCAAAACGTGATGCATAGATAATTCAAAAACACGAGAAGAACCGACAGATTCCAGTGATATAAAACATCTACACTCCTGTTAGAATATCAGGTTTTTGTGATGCAGAAACACTGAAGTAAACAGGATATAAATCCATTAAAGGTGGAAAACATTTATAACCGTATATTTCTCCAAGCATGAGGAGACTTTCTATAGCTGCTGTACAGGAAGTGCTCGTTTTCAGCTGCAGGTTCACTTTCTGTCTGACAGTAAAGTGAGGCCGAGGCTGAAACGTTGGTCTGAAACAGACTCTGAGGCCGACGAGTCTCTGCTTGTCTCCAAGGTGTTCTCAGTCGACTTCTGATCCACGCCCGGCTGACTCAGACGGGCGCGAGGAACCACAGACTCATCTGGTGAGGCGATGATGTCACCCGTGACTCACCTGTGATGTCACCAGCCTCACCTGGAAAACAGGACGAGGCAGATTTCCTGCTGCTCGGGATAAAATCAGACGCCACCAATAGGATTTAATGTCTAAATATCCATGAATATAAATGTACAAAAAAAACAAAACCTTTTTTCTATTTTAAACGATAAATCACAAAAATCAGCTAAATAAATCTGAATCTAAAATTAATTAAACCTGAAACTTTAATATAATTCCCTGAGATGAGTTGTTTTGTGTTTATTTAAAGATGTTTTTGTTATTTTTGTATTCTTCCCTCCCGGTGTTCTATGGAGGGCGGTTAGTGCCCCTCAGCCTGTAGAGTTTATTGTTGTTGTTTGTAAAACTGCTGCTGTTAGTTTTTTAATATTAGACACATAAATGAGTGAGGAGCAGTTTTTAAAGATATTTTAAAATCAGACATTAAGCTTATAAAACAGTTAAACAGATTAAGATGTTTGCCTAAAAACAAGCAGTTTAAGTTGTGATTTCTGCACCAGCTTTAATACACTGTCGATCCTGAGACATATTTTATTCAGAGGACTTAATGTTTTGGAGTACGTCTGGCTTATCACCGCCTCATGGAAAGGATTCATTTTGTTTAATGATGTGGATTTATGCACACGAGGATTCAAGCATGCGGGGAGTTTCTGGGTGTAAAGCTGGAAAAGGTCGGGTACAAAGTGGGGCACGATGAGCTCTTCATCTCCAACAGATCTCAGTTCTCTTCTAATCGTAGAATTTATTTAAAAATAAGACTTTTCTCAGAAAGTGATTCAAGCTGAGGTTAAAGTTTAATGAACTGAAAGGGTCTCAGCAGTCTGAGTTTCTTGTTAACTGTCGTCTCCAAATTATCCGTCAGCCTCCCAGCAGCAGCTCTTCAAACACTGCAGCCGCAGGGACACGCCTCTTCCATATTTGTTTAATCAGACGACAAGGAGCCCCCGCCGAGGCCGCGAGGCTCCCCGACGTTTAGCAGCAGGTCGGCGCTTGATGTTTTCTGCCACCAGAAGAACTTCCTGTGTTCCCAACGAGTCGAACAAATCTGACAGGTGGAAAACAGAAAAAGGAGGAAACCAAACAAGCCTGAGGCCGATCCTTTCCTGACGGAAACCTCAAACATGAGCGACCCTTTAAAACTCTAAATGATTACTGAATTTATAGAATATCCCACAATGAAAATAACTCAGTGGGAGAATTGATGGATGGATGGATGGATGGATGGATGGATGGATGGATGGATGGATGGATGGATGGATGGATGGATGGATGGATGGATGGACGGATGGATGGACGGACGGATGGACGAATGGACGGATGGATGTACTCTGATCAGTACTCTGATCAGTCTGATTGAGTCCTCTCCTGAGTCTCCGGGGCGGCGATGAGCTCTTGCTGCGACGCTACATGAATAATTCGCTCTGCTTCTGTTTTACAGCAACAAAATGACTTCTGTCCTCAGGACGGCGTCTAACTGTCGAAATGGACGGCCTGGAAATGAAAAAGACCCCAGGCAGGAGCGAAACGAGACAGCGTCGTGAGCTGAGAGTGAATATTTCAGCTGTGATCAGTCGGTGCACCTGGAGACTGAAGCCCAGATCCTTTTAGTTTCTATAAATTATATTGTCTTATAAATTTACATTTAGATGGAGAAACTGTTAATACAAAGCAGGCACAAACAGCTTGCTGGTTCATTGTTATTATGAACTTCATAACTCTGACTGGTTTCTAAAGTTAGGGTTAAGGCCCCACAGTGGGTCATGAAACACAAAGAAATGGGACTAACCTGACTGCAACAAACACTGTTTACAATGCAGGAGAAATAAAACACAAAAACTTTGTCCGGTACAAACTTACCTGCAAGCTGTAAAACATGTCCTACAGCAGACATTTAATCTGACCCTGATGTGATTCGAACACACAACCTTCTGATCTGGAGTCAGACGCGCTGCCGTTGCGCCACAGAGTCACCTGCAGACACACCTGGCTTTTTAAAACAGACTCTACAGCCGAACAGGTTGAGGTTCAGGGTCAGTTTCTGCAGCTTTTCGGCTGTTCTCAAGTTCATTTTGATGACTGACTTTATTTTCATTTAAAAAACAAATATGTGCTCCGGTTTTGTTGTCTCACTGAGCTTAGCAGATTTTAGCAGGTTGGTCCATAGATCTTAGAGATCTTAGTCCAGTTCTGACTTTTAACATCATCATTTTATTTGTGTTTCAAGTAAACAGTTTAAGTCATGAACTTCTGATTCTGTCAGCTGAGGGTTCAACTGAATTCAGCTGAACTCCGCTGCTGTTAGACAATTTGTCAAAAATCTGCTTAAATATTTTATACCTGATAGATGGGTTAATGTCCCGATAAAACAAGCAATGCAAAGGCACACACACACACACACACGCACACACACACTCACACACACACACACACACACACAGTGACAGTAGTTTAGGTGTTGATGTTGTGAACATCTGCTCCTGTTAAACCTCTCAGGAGCTGCAGTGTGAGCTTTTTGTCTTTTTGCTTGAACACAAGCGTAGACTCATTAAAGGTGTGTGTGTGTGTGTGTGTGTGTGTGTGTGTGTGTGTGTGTGTGTGTGTGCGCGCGCACCACTCCCCCTCATTTAAAACTCACCGTCGGTAATTCACACCAGACAAACCCTCTGAGGTCTCAGCTTGTTTTGGATGAACAGCTTCACCCCTAATTCCTGCTGCTGGAGCTTTTATTCTACTTATTCTAACCTTTATTCTGAGCTGAACAGGACAGGATAGAATAGAATAGAATAGAATAGAATAGAATAGAATAGAATAGAATATGTTGGCATCAAATTACCAACAGTTACAGTTAAACATACTTAGATCGGAGTTCTGACTTCAGGCTCGACCCACAAAGCTGAGCATTAATCTGGTGCCGGCTGAACGAGTCGAGGCCAAGATATTTTTAATAACTCTGTACAACAGAAGTCTGACTTCTCCGTCGTTAATAACTCCCCAGAGACACAGAAAGGAAAACTCAGGGCTCAGGAGATCAATCCACGTTAAAAACGTCTGAAATTCACATTTTATCGTCTGAAAAACTGTTTGTCTCTCAGTCCAGTGCAGAGACTTCAGTCCACATCTTTATCGCCCGTAAGGCTCTGCTTTCTGCTTTCTGGGATCCCTAAGAAGAACAAAACTCTGAGTATCGAAGAGTAAAGAAGGCAGGAAGTGTCCTGGAGAATAAATGATGAATCTCAGCCTGACAGGTGAGTTGAGACACGCTGAAAAGTGTGGCTGTATCCTCAGGTTTTCTGTTCAGAAACCCTCATTTTGGTTTCACCAGATTCCACTGAGAGAAGAAACAAGCAACAGAAAAACTGTCTGTGGGACATTTTTCAGCTTTTCTTTGGTCTCAGCACACAAGGAGAACGTGGAGGTGAGCGGGGCACAAAAAGGAACAAAAACACATTTACAGAAAAATAACCAGATGAGCACTGATTTTAAAATTCAACATTTTCTCCAAACCCATGGTCCAGTTTTGGTTTCAACTGTTTTTAAATTAAATAAACAACAAAGATTTCAGCCGAGCTCAGATGTCTTAGGAGCAGCTGAGTCTTCCTGGGCTGCATGCAAATCAGGATCATCCCCAATTGTTTCATGCATGAAGAGACTCAATCAATAATTATCAGCTGGTTCCTTGTTGGGTGACACAAGATCTGCATACCGATCCACAGAGGGCGCGTGTCCCCTGGAGGGGACAGCTGGAGGACACCAGGACAGGTTTGAATCCACAGCTGGAGGCTCATAATTGTAAGAAAGTTGAATTTTCTGCTGTCCTGTCACTAAACTCTGAGTGTGCATCAACAGGTGAGAGCAAAAAGGTGAGTTTTAGATTTGGTACATCAAGAAGATCTCAGGTTCTTTGTTTAAAGGAAAGCTGGAGTCAAGACTCAAAGTTTTCCAGGTTACATCTGGATGCACAAAGCTTCTCATTCTGACTCTGAGCAAGTTAAACACCTGACTGCCAGGTAAGGACTGCAGGAGTTTAAACATGGCTTCTCCTTCCAGGGTTTAAATCTGCAACCTGTTGACTTACAGGTAGATACAAAACCAGGATTGAAAAGATCTGCCTGTGAGGTGTGGACCACAGAGAGGAGGAAGACAAAAACATAACAGCTGACCCTGATGTGATTCGAACACACAACCTTCTGATCTGGAGTCAGACGCGCTGCCGTTGCGCCACAGAGTCACCTGCTGACACACCTGGCTGCTCGGCATGAACCTCACAGCACAACATGATGACCTGTGGCTCTGAAAGCTTCTCTGAAAGATCAGGAGGTGGCACCATTGGATCATTTTAGACTTTCAGGAGGAGGTTTCGCTCCATCATACAGTTTATTTGTCCTCACCTCTTTAGCTTGTGAGTTGACTCTGTGGTCCAGTGGTTGTGTGTTTGTTGTGTTTAAGTCTCAACCAAGGAGACAATATGCTGTGGTCATCTCCACACACACAGATGGACTTTTATTCTGTAGCTGAAGATGTTTTGCTTCCCATCCAGGGAGATTTTTCAAATTAAAATTAGATTGTGTTACGTTCCAAGCTTTAAGCTGCATGACGTGCAGCTAGATTCACCTGCAGATTAAACTCACACCCTCCAATGGAAAGTCATTAGGCTTTTGTATGAAGGTGTGAATCAGAGGGTTTATGTTTGGGTTTCAGGATTAATGCAACTTACTAAAGTTACAATGAAGCACTTATTATGATACCCAGACAAACAAAGACCCTAACTACCCTCCATTAAAAGGATGTGAGTTTCATCTGCAGGTGAATCTCCACATGCTCCAGTTTTAAACTGAAGATCCTCAGTTTGGTACCAAAACGTCTTTAACGACAGAATATAAGTCCAGTTGCTTTGATTTGTTATTTTTGGATCAACCATGTAACGATGACTAAGAATCTACAGCAGCACATTTTTATCACGCTTTGCTGTACGGCCTGTAGATCAAAGCAATGTTTGCCCCATGCCGCTGTGCGCACTAACTCACTCTGTGGCTCAGTGGTAACATCTCTGACTCCAGATCAGTAGGTCGGGTTGTTTACAGTCTTTTCAGGTGCAGAGTTTTTATTCTGTTGCATTTTTAGAGACTGTATTTAGCAGCCAGGTGGGCCCTAAAAAACTCTGGTCAGCAGGTGACTCTGTGGCGCAACGGCAGCGCGTCTGACTCCAGATCAGAAGGTTGTGTGTTCGAATCACATCAGGGTCAGATTAAATGTCTGCTGTAGGACATGTTTTACAGCTTGCAGGTAAGTTTGTCCCGTTGTCACCTGTTGATTAGGGCTCAACACTCACCTGTCTGACTCCAACAGCAGCAGGTTGGGTTTGAGTCACACAAGTTGTTTTATTGAATGTAAGACAACAAGAAAACTAGAAGATTAAACTTCATCTTTTCTAAGATCTTCTTGATGCAGAGAAAACTAAAACTCACCTTTTTGCTCTCACCTGTTGTTGAAGCTCCAGTTGGTCAGAATCGATGAACGACAGAAATTCGCAACGCAAACATGATCAATGCTCGCAATTTGAGTTTGTTTCAGTTTCCTCGCAGTTTTATGGTTGAGAGTTTTTGACCCTTTTTCTTTCATGGTTTGAAAGTTTGTTTTGTTCTTTGAGGTTTTTGTTTGACATTTCATTTGGTTTTCAGGTTTTTGTTTTTATAGTTTGACATTTCATTTTCAGGTTTTAGTTTCATTGCCCCCCCCTCACTCTCACTCATTCAGAGACTCACCCAGATGAAGGTTTGATCCTGATGTTTCCAGTTGATGAGCAGAGTCCTCCTCCACTGAGCCATCTTCAGCGCTGGGAAACTGAGTGATCCAGGAGGAGAAAGAAGATCAAACTGCAGCAGGAATCTGCTGAAACATCTGCTTTTATTGGAGGATAAAAACAGTTTCATGGGGGAACCTTTTGACTTCACCTTGTTGAGAGACTCTTGCCTGTTAAAGAACAGTATCCTGCAGTGATTTCAGGAAGTTAATGACTTGATTCATTGACTTTCAGAGCCTCAGGTCATCATGTTGAGCTGTGAGGTTCATCTCCTCCATCCAAGACTCTGTGGCGCAACGGCAGCGCGTCTGACTCCAGATCAGAAGGTTGTGTGTTTGAATCACATCAGGGTCAGATACGGTGTTTACCTCTGCTGAAGGAAATGTTTTGTATCACAGTAAAGTTTGTCACTAGCTGAAAGGAAGTTGTTGTTCCCGTCCTGGTCCTCAGGGCCTCCATCCTGCATGTTTTCCTTGTTTCTCTGCTCCAACACACCTGATTCATGGTTAAATCACCTCTTCATGTTCTGCAGAAGCCTGTTAATCACCTGTTGATTCAAACCAGGTGTTTGTCTCTGTGGTGGAATGGCAGCATTTCTGACTCCAGATCAGCAGCTTGTGTGTTTGATCATTATTCCTGTTGTTGTAATATTTTGTTGTCTCTGTCCTGAAACTGTCTGAAAGCTGTGGGTTTGAATCACGTCAGGAGAACTTTAATCTTCTCCTACTTTAAATCATTGTTTGTCTGTTTTATTGTTTCTGTTCTCAGATGTCCTGTAGGCGTCAGCCTTCCTGACAGCTGACTCCTCTCTGCCAATCAGGAGAGGAGGAAGAGGAGGCTGCGTGTGTCAGATGTAAGCTTTGTTTGCTGCTGTTTCCTCCAGCTGTAGTTGACTCTTTGTTGTCAAAGAACCAATCACAGTCATGAAGCTAAAAACAGTCAAACCTTTAAAACTGATCAGCCTATCAGTTCCTCTGCTTCATCATTAAAGCACAATTAAAACTGATAATGATCTTTTTTATCAAATTAATGTGCTGCAGGTGATTCCATTCACTGATACATGAGGAAACCTGAATTCAAATGCTGATTATTATTTAAAACTATGACATCAAACATAAAGAAGGTTATCCTGAACTGAATGAAATGATGCTGTTCACTCCAGATAGGTTGTTATGCAGCTCTGAAATGTGGGTCCACACTCAACGTAAACAAAGCATTCGGCTGAATCTGTGATTAACCTCCATCAGGCCGGCTGCTGGTGTTTAACAGACATGGAGGACCGGGACAAACGTAGAATCTGTGAGAAGACATTTAAATATCCGAGTGAAGCTGCTGCTGAAGGACAGAGACAGAAAGAAGAAGAGCGATGTCAGGATAAATATCAAGGAGCGCCAGAACGACAGAGCTCAGCATCCAAACCCAAAACTTCAGGTTCAGGGTTTCTGCCTGATCTCTGTTTATCTGCAAACCTGAGCATAAAAATGAATTAACTCTTCCAAAGTGTCAGACTTCTCCCTCCCAAACTCTGCACGGACGTCATCGTTGTTCTCCTGTTTCGTCACTAACTTAATTATAAGTCTTTAATTAAAGGAGACATTATCCACAGAAACCACTTTATGATCCTGTTCTCTGTTCGCCTGTCTTCGTGGTTTTAGTGATAAAAAGCTTCTGTTCTCTCTGCAGAGCTGTTTCTGTGTGACCCCACAGCAACTGGCAGTCAGCTCACTTTTATTTTGAAATCTGCTGTCAGGTTTAGATATTTCTTTGCTCCTGCTTCCTGCTCCGGCTTGTTTTGCCTCCTCAGACTCTCCCGGTGGCCCCAAATCCCCTGAGCACCCCCCCCACACCCCGCTCCCCTCATTGACCTTTGACCCCGCTCGCCGTGAAAACAAACAGAAATTTGACCTGAGTTTAACAGGAGATGAGAGGGGCAGCTCTGGTGCTGCCTGCTTCCTGCTTGAGCCTGAAGAAATTAAAATAATAAGAAGAAGCTTATTATCTTTTATTTGTTCTGATTTTCTACTTTAAAATAATTTTAAAGTAAGAAAACATTTCATCTGATGAACTGAAGCTTCAGCTTGTTTGAGCATAAAACAGACAAAATGGAGATTTAATGGTTGATTATCTCGCTGGTTTCTGTTTCCGTTTATTTATTGAATCTGAGGCTTTTTGTGCAGAAAAGAAGACAAAATGAGGATTTCCTGAACTCAGACAGCCGCAGTCTGAGCATCTGCAGAGAGATTCTGTTTCTGTCCTCCGGTTGTTGTGAGGCCTTGTTTCCCGAGGTTCTCCTGAGGTTGTCTCCTGAGACTCTGCGTTGTCTCCTGAAGAATTGGCATTGTCTCCTGAAGTTGTCTCCTCAGGCTCGGCGTTGTCTCCTGAGGTTGTCTCCTGAGGTTGTCTCCTAAAGCTCAGTGTTGTCTCTTGAGGCTCAGTGTTGTCTCCTGAGGTTGTCTCCTGAGGTTGTCTCCTAAAGCTCAGTGTTGTCTCCTGAGGCTCAGTGTTGT
>NC_051448.1:1251688-1254932 GCF_001649575.2 Kryptolebias marmoratus | reverse complement strand
TTCGTCTCCAGGCCTGGCCCAGCAGCCGGAGTAGTGGAGCAGCGGAGCGAGGCGGAGGAATGAAGTGGGACGAGCTGCAGAGGTGGTGGAGGCCTGACTGTGTGCTCTGCATACTGATGGGCCATCTGTCAGAAAACACGGAGGATTTTCTGCCTGCTGATTGGCCGGCTCCCCGGTGGCATCTGAATGCGTTTAGGCTGCTTGAACACAAACGCTACGACACACAAGTTCCTGAGGTTCTTCTTTGAAATGGGAACGTCTGGTTGGGTTCTTCAGCGGAGAACCAGGAACCAGGAGAAGCTGCTGACTTCCTGTGACAGAAACCTTCTCATCGAACAAAAACGTTCTTCAACGATCAGTTTATCACAACAAGAAGTTCTGGTTCCTCTGTTTGTCCCGCCTCCTCAGCTGAGGTACTAATACACAATACGAGCTGGTACTTACTGGGCACTCATATTTATGGAGCCAGTAAGTACCAGTGAAGTGCTTTGTGAGTATTAGATATATACTTTGTAAGTATCAGGTACCAACCCTGTAAGTACCGAGTATGTACTCAGTAAGTACCAACAGGGCAGTTATCAGGTAAGTATCAGGTACTTACCTGATAAGTATGAGCTTGTAAGTACCACATAAGTACCTTGTAAGTACCTGCTAGCACTCAGAGTATGTGTTGAGGATGACTCTCAGCTACTACCACAGTTGGTTGTGGCGGCCATCTTGAATTAGGTTGACTTCAAACGTTAATGAGTTGTAGAGGAACATCCAAGGATTATTTCCTAAAAGGTTCATTAAAATCCATCCTGTGGTTCAGGAGATATTTTGCTAACAGACAGACAAAAACACACAGAAACAAAACTCCTGTGCAAAGGTGATGATAATAAATGAAGCCTCGGTTTGAAGTAAGAGAAAAAGTTAAAGGTGGTTCCTCGGGTTCTCCTTGCAGAGCTGCAGGAATCTCACCCAGAACCGGGATCTGCAGAAGTAACTCTGAGGCCCCTGGGGGCCCCTGAGGGCCCCGGGCAGTTAGTAATCCAGCTCCCAGCAGCTCAGTTTCCCCTGCAGCATCATCTCGTTACAGGCTGAAGGTCCGACTCATTCCATCGACCGAAGCGGGCCTTCAGCAGGACCGATCGGACCTGAACCGCAGCGTCAGCAGAGCTCCGGGCCCCCGGTGGCCCCCGGCCGTCAGGGGTCGATCAGAGGAAACACTCAGGAAGAGAAAGTCGATGTATGAATCTTTCATTGTTTCTGAAACCCCCCCGGTGTCCCGCAGGGCACTCGCCGCCCCGAGGAGTTATTACTCACGGCTGTCAGCTTCACCTGCAGGAACCACCGAGGCCACAGAGAAGAAGAAGAACAAAGATGGCCGCTGTCCGGGTTTCCATCAGAGGACTGCAGGTCCTCATACATAAATGACTCCACGGTATGAACATGTCAGAGGAAATAAAACCCAAACACAACAGATTCTGTTTCAGAAACGTTTCTCAGAGCGAGCGCTGACTCAGTTAGTCGTCCATAAATCCAAACGTTCGGTTCATACAGACGATGGCTGCTGGAACTTTTTTCTTCCTTAATTTACAAATGTTTCTTTTTATAAATGCACGTTTTCAGGAAGCTGTCCTTCGCTCTGACGTCTGCAGAACCAACAGCCTCCTGGTGGATCTTTTAATAAAGCGAGGCCTGACAGACGCAGCATTAAAACCTCATCCAGGCTTTATTGGAGCTGGACCCCGGACTCAGACCAGCGGGTCCCTCAGAGAGGCAGCCAGCTGTCAGCTCTGAGTGAGAAGCTGCTGGAGGCGAGGAGGGAATCTGGACATCCATCCTCATCCCGCTCCGTCCTGACACCACCCAGCAGCCGCTTTATTGGATCCACAGAACCTTTGCTGTAGTGACCGCTTCGACTTTAATTTACTGACCAGTGACTCTGCTTCCTGTTGGTCTGACGTTCTCTTTCTCTTTAACTCCACCTTCAGTAATAATAAGAGTTTTCCTCATCCTAAGGTTTTTGAGAGGTTTTCTTGTAACCTTCTGCAGAGTTTCGGCTGTTTTAGCTGTTCATACATCAAACTTTCGGCTCGTTCAGCAGACAGCTGCTGTGATGGTTTTTTTTTCTTTTCTCCTTTTTAAAATATTTACCTTTTATTTACAAATGTTTTTTCCTTAGAATATCACAGAGAACTCTTTAATTTCTTTACAAACATTGTTCTCTTTAAAATCTGCTTTAATTTAGTCTTTTAATGCTTTTAGCTTTAGCTTCCATTTTGCTATTTTTAGCTTCTGATCAGCTACTTTTAGCTGTTACCTAGCTTTCTGTTTGTATCTGCACTAACCTGTCTGAGGTCATTGCTGATGTCTTTCCACTCTGGCGTTGTGTTAACGCTCCACAACCTCTGAGATCCGGAGGAAGCAGCCAGGCTGAAACCAGCTCTTCTCTCCCAGATTGAACTTTTAATTTCTGATTAATAAAAAACAACTCGGTGGAACCTGTTGTCTGTTTCTCTGCTCTTCAGGTTTGATTGAGTCCTTTTAGAACCTGCTGAAGATACTGTTTAAAGGTGTGAGAACCTGAGACCCGTTTAAGAACAACTCCATTAAACTTTGAATAATAATCTTTATGTTTCAGAAATTGAAAGCAGTAATTACTGAGGAGAACCGAGCGCAGCTGCCTGCAGATAAACTGACTGCAGACGGTTGTCGGGCGGCTGGGCCCTGGTTTTCATTTGTTAGCCGTTATGCTAATGCCGCGGCGCTCCGTCTCAGGAGGGTTCTCAGCCACACGGTTCTACCAGATCTCTCCAGCGAGGGTCGTTGGAAATCTGATTCAGGAGCTCTCGGGGGAAATAAGCTTGTGAGGCGCCGCTTCAGGCAAAGTAATATCCTCAGCCTGTTAGACGGAGCAATAATCTGCACGCCGGCGCTGGGCTGAGGGGGGCCCAGGGGGCTCAGGAGCCCGGGGGGCCCAGGAGCCCGGGGGCCCAGGAGCCCGGGGGCCCAGGAGCCCGGGGGCCCAAGGGAGACTCTGAGCGACGCCGGGGGAGAGTCAGCCCACGTTTAGGAGGCCACCGTCACCGAATCACACAGACCTGCAGAGGAACCAGCAGAGGAACCAGCAGAGGAACCAGCAGAGGAACCTGCAGAGGAAGGAACCAGCAGAGGAACCAGCAGAGGAACCAGCAGAGGAACCAGCAGAGCAACCTGCAGAGGAAGGAACCAGCAGAGGAACCAGCAGAGGAACCAGCAG